>NW_025813796.1:3866887-4023232 GCF_021917145.1 Hypomesus transpacificus
AAAAACTATTTAGATAGAACAGCTATTGTTACAAAGTACAAAATGTGCAGTGCAATTTTAAACAAAAGTAAAAAAAGACCCTCCCCCACCTCACCTCTCTAGCGCGGGAATACGTGACAAGACGAAAGGAGACATTATATTGGACTTTCGGCACGTTCTTTGGGAAAGTATTCTTGAATTT
Organism: Hypomesus transpacificus; assembly: GCF_021917145.1. Taxonomy (NCBI): domain Eukaryota; kingdom Metazoa; phylum Chordata; class Actinopteri; order Osmeriformes; family Osmeridae; genus Hypomesus; species Hypomesus transpacificus. The sequence continues at coordinate 3,867,069 of NW_025813796.1, forward strand.
GAAATATTCTATATTCACGATATTTTCACATTTGACATCGTCGTCAAAATTATTGCGATATTATTGCAAATATTCGATATATATTGTCCAGCCCTAGTTGACATATGGTTTATAGTTAGTTAGTAATCTGCAAAGTCTAACCAAGTTAAGCTCTGTATCACTCTAATAATGTCAGGAATCTGTGTGTGTGTGTGTGTGTGTGTACAAATTTGAGTGGGTTTAGTTTCCCACGTTCAGCTCAAGAGCAGTGCCGCGATTGAACAAATGCGATTAACACATAAGGCATTCGGAAAGAAATTTGAAAATAAGCGTAGTAAGAAAATAGGGAATTCTGTTAAGTCATCTAGAAGCAAATTCGCTTTTACAACTGATATTCAGCAATTTTCAAAAGGGCTGGCTATCTACAAAATAACAATATAAAGTTAATATATTTTCTGTATATAGATCAGTGAATTTTGTTACATAAATGAATGTGTTTACCGATGTGAAAACTGCCTAAGTAACCTACTGCAATTGAACTAATGCGATGAACAAAGGCATTCACAATTAAATTAAACAAAGCATAGTAAGGAAAATAGAGAAATTATGTTTCGATGTTTAAATGGAAATTCGCTTTGACAACCGATAATCAGCTGCTTTCAAAGGGGCTGGCTAGCTAACAGAATGACAATATAAAGTGGATATAATTTCAGTATGGATAAATGAATTATGTAACATAAATGTACGTGTTTACTGATGTCAAAACTGCCTGCACATTGCAAATGTATTGCTGTATGGTGACTTAGGCCTACAATTAGGACAACTGGCTCAACCATTTTGCATGTAATGACTTCTGTTATGAACTGAATGTTTAGATGTTTGTAGTGGTAAGACAATTTAACAGAACCAATATAGTACATTTTGACTAACATAAGTAATTTACAACGTAGGAAACAGCAGACAAATAAAGGGTACATAATTATTTGCATGAATGTAGGCTACCACAGCATTGACAATTTGACTAGAATAGATGTGGAGGTTGAACAAGTACTTCAGAGATGACAGAACATTTCAAACGTGATCTGAGAAATATAGGTACCAAAACCACTGAAAAGAACTGTCATCACCATCTGCATTACAGGCACTGCCCTATCTATCTATAATTCCAGAAATCTGAGTGTGTCACCAACATCATTGTGGGCACTGTGCTTTATCTATAATTCCAGGAATCTGTGTGTGTATGCCACCAATTTTATCACAGGCACTATGCACTATCTATAGTTCCAGGAATCTGTATTTGTGTGTTTCACTGACATCTTAATCACTGACTGCATCATGGACACTGTGCACCAGTTACCTTAAATGTAATTAATTAGCTTTTCTTTTTTTCTTTCTTGATTGATACCCTGTACTACACCCTGTGTAGTCTGGTGAGATGTACCGGGCATACTGGAGACCCTCTCTATCCCTTGTCATCCCCTACCCACGTATCCCTGCACATTTTATAGTGGGCATGTGGGAAATATTTGCGATCATACGAAATACCTGCATATCACGTATAATACACCAATACTTGTATAGCATTGATGCCTTGTCGACTAGATATTGCAATAAGACAAATTATAAGAGTTAAATATTGTTTACATTCCTTTTTTTCTCATCACTAATAAGTATCTCCCCTATTTGTACTATTAAGGTAATTTGCCAATGCCTACAATTGCTGCCATCGATGGAGCTGCGTTGGGAGGGGGACTGGAGATGGCCCTTGCCTGTGACATCAGAATTGCATGTAAGACTGGGCTTTCTGTAACCTGCATGCAGATGCTTGTGTAGTATGAGCACATGGACGTAATTTAATCAGCAATCTTTTAATAGAGAAGCTATACACACACACACACACACACACACATCGTCTTGTTATTTGCAATGACAGAGGAGGACGTTTGTAATGTCCACACATGCCTTTCTCTATGAATGGCAATATCAGCTGTGTATTTGAATATGGCCATAGGGTTATGTTATGAACATATAATTTAACATTTTGGTCTGTTATGTGAAATAAAACCATAATATCATCAAAACATAGACCACAAAAGGTCAGCCTATTAGCTTATGAAGTTCAAATCATGAAATTGAATAGATCACATGCACTCACCTGGCTTTTTTATTACAACCTTTTGACAAAATCTTACAAAATCTTCAGTTGTCAAAACCTTAAGAAGAATACATTGACCTCAGAAAACATTCAACACTCAGCTCAAACTGACTTCTACAGATTTCTTTTTTCTAAGATACCATTAATCTCTTCTAAGAATATGTAAATGTATTGACTTTCACACGTGTGTCTCTGATAACATGGTTAGTCACTGCTAATGGCAGAGCAGCAAGCTATTTTAAGTGTATGTCATTGATGCAGCTGCTTTGAGAAGTGATAGTGAGAGGGGTGGTGGAGAATTGTTTTGGCATCAGTGCTATGGCATCCCACGTTCGTTAGTAATTCTTGGAAAATTTACCAAAACATGAAATGAGTCCTGGGATAAATCAACTTCCTATAGCCAAATTAGTATAAACATATTGTTTCGATGTTTTGTTTGCAAAAAAACCTATATTATTAGAAGGGCCAACCGATTTTTGTGGAAAGTATTAAGTGTGGCACTTTATACTGCAAAACATATTATTTATCAGCATAATCACTTTAGAATGGAAAGTGGTAGAATTGCAACAGGTTTATTAAGCAGAGTTTAAAGATGTTATGTTGTTTTAGCTTTGTCCAATGAAATGCTACTGTGTCATTATAGCCAGAAAACCTGAGAGTATGTCCAAGTGAATCACTCAGGGTACTTAAGATGACAATGCTTCTCTCTTTCTCTCTTATTTAGCAAACTGTGCAAAAATGGGACTGGTAGAGACCAAACTTGCAATAATTCCAGGAGCAGGTAAGGTTTGATTTAAGTTATTTTCTGCTCATGTTTGTTGAGTCAAGTTCCACAAATCACCCCACCTACCACAAAGATTTTATATCGTAAGGTTACCCTCAAGTAAATGCAAACCTTGTTTGGTTTTGATGAGAAGCATTTTAAGAAAACATTTTAATCCAACCTTGCTGTTACAACCAATAGCTCAATGACAGTGAGAAAGTCACTCCCTTCATGTTATTAACTGTTTTTTTTTTCTTCAGTTTACACTGGCATGAATGTCAAACAACATTTCTTACCTGAATCAAAATACCGTTCTTTATTTTTTATTTATGGTTTATCAGCTATTGACAATGTGAGGTTGACTGAATCAAATTGGGGGTACAAACGGATTCAGCTTTACTTTGGTAAAGCTTCATTAACTCGTGTTTTAAGTGTCAAACTTAGTTACCCCTCATATCAGGAGTCCTGGACTTTAATCTGATTCCCTCAGTTATCACTGGGAGTTTAGAAAATGAGCATGCTAGCAATAATAGGAGAGTTACAGCAGGAAAGTGGGTCAATCTGCAAATGTCCGTTTGACCAGGTCCATGTCGCAGATCCTCGATCCCCCCTCCCAAAAATGTTTTTTTTATGAAACAAGATTACTTCCCTGATTAACTAATTCTAAGAAAATGGAGGTGTGTCACGCCAGACCCACCTTTGCACTTTTGTGTATAGTAAATATAGCTGAGAGAACAACAATGGTACAAGGCTAAATTCCTTGATCAGAAGAAAACGGTTGGCCTGGGAATTCCAATTATTTTGTTGTGTGTCTGATACAATATGAAATGTTGTATTTGACCAGCATTTCGGATCTAATAGGGTTCAGATACATTTTGACTTCTTGGTCCCTATTTCAAATTATGGTGATTGTGTTACATGACATTAATACAGAGATACCATGACTGTTATTGCTGATATGCTTCTCTTGTTTTTCCTTTCCTCTCTGCTGGACGATGTCACTGAGAACAACATTTGTTACAGTGGCACCTGTTGTTTGTGCTCATTGATTCATCTTGTTCAATGTCAGGGATTTGTGTGTCTTCAGGTTTCTGTGTTTGGACTCCATCCAAGCATTCAGTTGCCCTTTGTATTCCCCTCCGCGTGCCCAAAGGGATTTAGCTCTTGACATTTAGCTAGCTCTGCCTTCTTGCTCAGTCTCAACCTCTAATTCTTTCATCAAATTCATGTGGCTGCAGTTGACATTCTATATTATATTTATAGATAGTGATAAGAGGTCTTTAGATATTGGGGAACTTGTTAGCAGAACAGTAGGCCTCTAATCATGGCAGTCAACAAATTATGTTTAAAATTAAATATTATGTAGCCCTACAGAAATATTACTTCTGCAGTCTGGGACCATTGGGACCAGGATCAGTAAGTATCAATGAGATAACGTGTCTTCTCATTCTTGCACTCTAAAACTTATCTGCAGAAAAAACTGGGAAGTGTCACAATCTCTTCTCTACTTGCCTGTTGCCTGTCTATCCCCCGCATGAAAATAGGTCACCAGAGCGCTGGCTCCTGTCCAAGAATTGAGAGATTTATTCACCACTGCCACGCTTCCTGGAAATGGAGGGGTGGATGTCGTCACAAGACATATTTTTGTTTGGCAAACATGCTGCCTTGTGCGCTGGAACATATGCCCCCCTGACCAGTTACTAAATGCTATCCATCTGAAGAGGGGGACTGCTTGTTCTGGTTACTGTATGTGTCATTGATCAACACTGCCTTGTCTCTTGTCTCCCCCATCTGCCTCGGTAAATATCAAGTACACAGGACAAGAGTTTTATGTTGAGTTTCCTGTTTATCTTTGGATTTAACAGCTGGAATTAGCAGTCCTCAAGCATAAGAGGACAATGGAAGTATCTGTCCTTATAAACCCGTCACAAGCTTGTGTGTTTAAGACCCATAATCTTGTAATGATATTGCTTACCAGGTTTTCATTGTATGAAACGGTTATACTGGTACTTAACGTGAATTCCATTCTCCTTTGTCTATCAAAGTTATCTGCAGTAAAACGGTTTTATCGTTCCCTAACCCATTTGGCAGGCGCTGAACCATTTCCAACGAATCAGCGCACTGATGTCAAAGAGCTGTCGGTATTGAGATTGCGTATTCACTCCTTGACCTGGCTAACCGGGAACCTGTTTTTGGTCAGTTATTGAATGTTATGATATATCTGGAGGCAGGCAAGAAACTACAGATTGCCCATCTGGGTTTTGGCACTATCAGGCCAGGGGAAAACATATAGAGGTTAAGGGGAGACACTTCCAGCTAGACTTGCGTTCGGGTAAAAGGCTGATAAGGGACAGTCTCATTCTTTTGCGGGTGAGCCGTCAGTGGGGATTTCAATCCTAAAAGGGAAAGCTTATTCAGACAGATTTTTGTTTTGTTTCTATCATATTAATCATGTAGTATTAGCCTGTGTCTAAAATGAGTCACCATACCAACAGGGACGCATTCAAAGCCTCTGTTTACAGTTTATTAACACTAGCTAACATCTAATTAAAACAATGAGTGACTTCAACATTTCTTTTAACCTATTTGGATAATTTACATTTTGTGAACTTACTGTGTCAGTGTTACACAACCGATCATCTAACATCCCATTCACTATAACCTCACTAGTCTATCTACTTCAGCCAGGCTTCGTCCGACACGGCAGAGGCTACACATGCAAGAGGGTCCAACTGCAGCGTTTCTTCCTCAGGCCCCTCTAAACCGGAACTCTCTCCTCAGGCCCCCCTTTTCAAATGTAGCCTAGGTGTTAACGCCACCTCTGGCGACTTAGCGACTTTCTCTCTATATCTGGCAACTTTCTAATCACTCCTGGCAACTTTTATTGTCAAAAGCGACTAGTGACAAATCTAGCGACTTGGAGACTCACGTGATAGCACGTGCATTTTGCAGTACTGTCAGAGCCTGTTTAAGGAGAGCCTTGCCACTCCCTATAAAGCCCCATTGTACCGAATTGTTTTGCAGTTCCACCAGAGTTCCACTGGGAGCGATCATAGTCGAGTGCAAAATGAATGGGAGTCTATGGAGCTAAACGGCTAAATTTGTCTCTTTCGCCTGATTGTCGTTGAGAAATCTCAGATTTGATTGTAGTATTTGCATGTTCAACAAGGATTACAGGTCAAAAGTTGAATGAACGAGTACTTATGTCCTTTCGATTTCTTACAGGGTAAGTCGTTGTTCCCCATAACACGCTAGCATTCTGCTAACGAATGCTGATTGGTTAGTGAAGGACTGACTACGACCAGAGATCCGCTTGATAGCATCCGAATCAGAACCAAAATGTCAGAGCATTAGCAACATTAGCAACAACTTTAGCAAGCCAAAACTCTTTCTAGCATGTGTATTGACAGGGAGAGCTTAACCTGTCAGCTGTGTTGTTGATGCCTCGAGAGAAAAGTGGAAGTAACCCGAGCTTGCCTTCAAGCAATAGCTCTGGTAGTAAGATGTGTATGACGTCAATGACATGTTCAAAGGCTTTTTAGGACAGAAAGGCGACTTAAAAAAAATCTAACACCCAGCGGTGTGTATTTTTTTTTGCCTCCCCTTTCGAATTTAGAATTCAAATTACTAGACAAAAGATTTTATCCTTAGAAAAGTGGATTTTGAGGGGTATAGCTCCATAGACCTCCATTCATTCTGCACTCGACCGTTAGCGCCCTCATATGGAACTTGAGTGGAACTGCAACCCGTTCAGAACCCGGAAGTTTCTCAAGAGTGGCAGTTCTCCCTATATTAGACATTCTCTGGTACTGTCCTCAACGATCAGCGGGTGCTTCCATGAGCTCTTCCTCGTCCCAAAGCACTCACAGGCAGTCAGTCTCACGGCAGCAGTCCTAGCTGCAGTCAGAACAGACAGCAGCAGACCCACACACTCCGCCTCCAGACTGCAAATGAATCACGCATGTGCTAAGCCACCGTTGTTCCCGCCCTGGCTTACAGAGCAAAATAAATACTGTACATAAATATATGTAAATGTAAACGTTTCTTCACTGTCACACTGAAATACATCATCACATTTTACCTCACACAGCCTCAGTCACTTACTCACCTCCTCAACTGTGTGTGTGCCTCTGTTACATATCGTGAAACCCTAGCTAGGTAGCTGTTACAGTTATGCAAATTAGGTGATGATGTCATTTATTGACTTTTAGGACAGCCAATACCTACTTTCCTTACTGAGGAGTTGGCAACACTGGTTGGAGGATGTATTGCATTTATATGTATGACTTAGGCAACTTGAACTTCGCTTTTAGCTTAAGTCAATAGTGTTTAACATAGGGAAAATTAGCATTGCAGCTAGGTGTTAACGCCACCGCTGGTTGGAGGGTGTATTGCATTTATATGTATGACTTGGCCGATCATTTTGTTTGTGAACATCTTTATATTGATTTGGGGACAATGAAATGGTTGAATAGCTGGCTAGTCTTGTTTTTAAACATACTGTCAAATTATATGTAGGTTAGTGTGGAGAATATGTCAACTTTGAAGCAATTGTAATCATGCTTTTAAGGTAAGGTGACCAGACGGCCCCGGTTTCCGAGGACAAACCCCATTTTTTGTGGCCTGTTCCCGGCTGGAGCTGTCCCCGGGTTTTCACTGTGACCAACAACAGACCCAGAACACAAATTAAAAAAAGAGAGAAAGAAAACAATGACCATACGTTTAGTTGCGTAGCCTACAAGCCACGGGCTCAAGCAAACAAGCCAGCAGCCAGGGCGGCAATTGAGCTCAGAGCACAAAGATGGTCTAGAATGCCCATCTTTGTAGTAATTTGATTGGCTATTGAATATGCAGCGCGATTGCGTCCTTTTATTCATTCATTCAGCCAGCCAGCCCTGTCTAATCAAGTACAAGACAAGATTGCATTGCGATAGGCGGTTGACGAACTTTGTTTCTTGTAAATATCATTGCTTATCATCTATGTCATCAGAATCAGAAGTATTTTATTCGCCATGAATGTTTGCACAAACAAGGAATTTACTTTGGCAGGGAGGTGCATACATTAAACATATAGGAATATTGAAACTTAAATATGTGGACTAACTATACAAAAGGAGCAAAGTCTAGCTAATACTAAGGGGGGTCTAGCTAATACTAAGGGGAATAAAAAATTTAATATAAGTAGCCCTAATTTACAATCTAACCTAAAAATACAGATAGTGCAAACGATACAATAGTGCAAATTGAAATGTGCAGGGTGTCATTGTGCAGATTGTGATTTAAAGTCAGTATGAGTCCTTGGCCTTGTTAAAGAGGCCAACAGCGGATGGGAAGAAACTGTCTTGTGGCGTGAGGTTTTGGTCTTGATGGACCGCAGCCTTCTGCCGGAGGGGAGAAGCTGGAACAGTGAGTGTCCAGGGTGGGAGGGGTCGGCCACAATCTTCCTTGCACGCCTCAAGGACCTCGAGGTGTGCAGATCCTCGAGGGAAGGCAGATTGCAGCCGATCACCTTCTCAGCAGTGCGGATGATACGCTGCAGTCTGCTCTTGTCCTTGGCAGTGGCAGCAGCGTACCAGATGGTGATAGAAGAAGTGAGGATGGACTCAATGATGGAGTCATATATTATTTAACCTATAATTATTATATAGATAATATGTATGGACAATTTGCAACAATGTGCGTGTCAACAATTCATCTGTCAGGTGTCAGCCACAGCTGTACTTGCTAACTAACTAACATTAGAGATACTAGCTAACTAACCAGTACTATGACATTTCAGTTTCACTAGTCTGGGTTGCCACTTAGAGGTCGTTGGCAACTTGTCATTAAATGACAAGGTGCTCACGTCAGGTGAGCATACAAACACTTCAAGGTTAAAGTTACTTAAGAACACATTATGGGCAGAACAATATGGCAAAAGGTTGTTACCTTTACTAATCTTAATTTCTATGCTGGAAAAACCTACACCTGTCACCCATCTGTGCAGACCAGTCACTTATCAGCCAATCACAGAGGTTAGGCCTGCTGCAAGGAATCTTGTGCATCAACAAAGTTCTTATCACAGGGAGTCAGATGGCTGAGCGGTGAGGGAGTCGGGCTAGTAATCAGAAGGTTACCTGATCGATTCGCTGTGCCACATGATGTTGTGTCCTTGGGCAAGGCACTTCACCCTACTTGCCTCGGGGGGAATGTCCCTGTACTTACTGTAAGTCGCTCTGGATAAGAGCGTCTGCTAAAAGACTAAATGTAAATGTGATATTGGTTCTTATTATTTGGATAAAGGTTTTTACTAGGGCTGTCAAGCGATTAAAATATTTAATCGCATTATTTCATTTGATTAATCGCAATTAATTCCATTTAATCGCAAAATTATTAAATCTATTTAAATGTTATGTTTTTGTGGAAAAACATTATGAGGGTGTAAGATAGGCCTAACTGGATGATAATGTCCATATCACAAGTTCAGCTTACATTTTGAGGGAGTTTTATTCACTCACAAACTACTGCTGTATAATAAACATCCACAAAATTAGATTCAGGCCAAGATTTAGATTTAGGCCATTTAAGACATGTTGTCTCATAGCCTATTACAATATCCTGCTCCATAATATTCAAATCTCAATCAAACATACTTCATATACTTAAGCAACCACAGATTGACCTTAATATTGAACAACACAGTTTCTATCTTGTTGAACCCAGTCAGCTGTTTGCTTCTTTTGCAAATGTTGTCTGTCATATATTATTACCGGAGCGAACGCTGCTGCTGCTACCGCTAACACTGCTAATGCTGCTGCTAGCTGTGTGCTTTGCTTGCATTTAGGCCGAATCCCAATACTCCCCCTTACCCCTTCCCCCTTCCCCTTAGTTTTGCGCGTTCCCGTGAGAGCTAGTGGTGTCCCAATACTCTTTTTGAGCTAGTGGTAGGGCTAAGACTAAGGGGTATACACCCCTTAAAACCAAGTAAGATCGGGAGCTTACTTGAAACCTAGGGCTATGTGAATACTGCGCGACCGGCAACAATGGCGGCCAGATCATCCAGAAAGTCCTATAAATATAATATTTTCGGCTTAATTAATTGTAAAAAAAATTATGAAAGTCTTGTTTTGTGTTATACTCAGTCCTGAACATATATATTTGTAACCATTTTCTTAATTGAAACGTTTCTAAAAATCGCTAGTTTGGGACGCTAATGTTACAGTGTGCTGAATTGCACAACAGTCCCGCATTTCTCTGACTAGCATGTCTACAGTTTTAAGTAAACTCCATAGCACCGAATTGGTGTTGCTACGGCAAGACCCTAGGGACAAAATGTATTGCATACTCACATCCAAGCTTTTATCATACTTCCTCTACCTACCATTTAATCTTTTTACACAATCATCTCACACAGTGCCAGTCCTAGCACATTTGGTGCCCTAGGCAAGGTTTACCCCTGGCGCCCCCCCACCATGTCAACCGCACGAAATGACCCAGTGCACTAACTTTTTAATGCCAGCAGAAGGGCGCCAACCACAACACGGACATAAGACATACCGCGGTTGGCGCCCTCTGCTAGTAGTGCATCTGCTGGTAGTGCCCCCTCTTCATGCCGCCCTAAGCGGGTGCCTATGTCGCCTATAGCAAGGACCGGCACTGATCTCAAATCCCATTCGCTATTCCACGTGCTACTTCGGGCTGCGGCCGATAGTAGAGCTAGCCTACATATGGCCGATTATTTGTTCGTGAAAATCTTGATATTGATTTGGGGACAATGACATGGTTGGTTAGCTCTAGTCTTCTTGTCAAATTATATTTAATGTTTGTCAACCGTATGCACTGTTATTGCCTTTGCATCTGCTTGCATAATGCTAGCTCTAGCTTTCTAGCTCATAGCTCAGCCAAAGGAAAGCCGAGTTTGGTTCTACTAGAACTTCTAGCTCTATGAGCTGAGCGGACTATTATCAGAGTTGGCTTATTTCTTGTGAAAAACGTTAGACTGTAAAACACATGAATGTATACATTTATGTTCATACTGTTTTTTCTTGGCAAGTGACCATGGTACTTTCTGATATTGGACACCTCGTTGAGTTAGCCTACACATTTGACACCTGGATTTCATGGAAGAAAGATTGAGATAAAAAGGGAAAACTTATGTTTCTCATGTTATGCTGGGGACACACCACAGGATAATCGGGCCGATTTTGGCCCTTCCGAAAATCCTAGGTAACATATTTCCCAATTATCTTGATGGTTCCGCAGATTTTATCAGATGTTCCCTTGGTGTGAGGTGTGTTAAGAGTGACCACACACTGTATGAGCAAAACGGCTAAATCTAGGATTTTTTGTCCTCATGTTTGTGGTCTCTCACAGTTTGAAAATCTTATAAGATTAACAAAATCATATAGTGTGTCCCCAGCATTAGGTTAGCTTGAAATAAGCGGAGATAGGGGTAGGCGATATGAATAGCATAGAAATATACCGGTATGAATTTTGGCTAAACCGTGTAACCGCGGTAGAGCCTTTCAGATTTGTTTGCGTCACAGACACATTCACACCAGGCACGGAATAAAATAGCCGTATGGAACTTTAACGCAAATATCGCATTCAATCTACGCAAACATAGCAAGCAATCTTACGCAATTGTTTTTGGGCTTTACCCTTCGGTTTTATATGACGCAACGTTCAACGTTTAGCCTACAAAGACTTGAACTTCAAACATGTAGCATGGATGAGTGTAGCCATGCAACCAAAGATGCCAGGTTATTTAGAATTTTGAAATGTTTATTGTATGCCAACAGAATCGAGTGTTCAGCCATGTAATACGTTGTTATCTAGCTCAATACAAATATTTTATAATTTTAATATTTAAGTGTACTTGTTATCCCATAAACATACTGTTGAAAGCTATATTATCCTAGCTCTTTTTCTGTGGCAAAGCACTGCAAAAGTTGGAAATACCAAATCCGAGTTTGGTATACTAGCCAACTAGAAATGTTAAGAAAACCGAATATATTGTGATATACCTTCTGTGCTTCAAAATTATACCGTGATATAAATTTCAGGCCATACCACCCAGCCCTAATTAAACCAAATTGTAAAAACATCAAACCTAATGTTTTGGTTGTTTACTAATCAGAAGTTTTTCTTTTCTATGAATTCATTGAAATACAATTCACATTTCTTCCTTTATATTTTTACCAGAGAATATAGCATGTGTTGTTCTTCTGTGTTTTTTGTCCAATACTGTACAAAATAACAAAGGACATTCTTGGGAAACCTTTTGATAATCTGTGTCATTTCTTTTCTGAAGGAAATAAAAATGAATGTAGATTAGATGAAACGGGCCAACTTTATCAATGTAATCTATAGTAGCATATTGTGCATGTCACCATTGTTCCACTGACCCAATTTTTTGTTACAACCATCAGGGCCTGGCCTAGTTCCTTTATATTTAAAGCCACTTTGTCTCTTAAGTAAGCTTTTTGTTTTCACTGCCCTATTTTCACATGATTTGACCTTAACTGGACATGATAGAGCAATTACCACACTGATATGTGTGCCTCAAGTATTGCACCAAGTAACTATGGAGGTTGAGCCTTGATTTGGTTTCTTCACAATTGGATCTGCCCAGGAACAAATTGACTCAAAGATTGAGTCAATTTACCAATATGTTGCCTTCAAGATCTTAACTACTGAACTGGTATGTTTTTAGCACTTCTTGCAACCACAGTTAAAGATTCATCAAGATTATTAAAAACTAACAGAATGGGAGAACATTTTATTGAGAAATTGGATCACTCCAAATGCTCTCAACAGCAGTAGAAGGAGAAATGGGGCCAGAGGAAAGAGGTTGAAATGTAAAATCCAGGTTGAATGGAAACCTAGAAATAGACACACTGTGGAGCCTTGTTGCCTGGTGATGAGCAATGGTAATTCAAGCTTCAAGCACAATCTTTTTAAAGTGGGACACATTCATGTACCTTGTAGCAAAATGTAAATAAAGTTGTGTTGTGCATTTGAGTTCTGCTTATTTTTTCTGTCAAAATGTCACTGTGTATACAGAGGTAGACGTGATACTCTGGTCTGCCCAAACCATCTGGTCTGGGTTTGTAATCTAAGCCACTTGTGAGTGATAAGCCGGACCCACTGCACAGTGATGTCAGAAGACCTTAGCCTAGCCATGTATTCAGCAGAAACCAGATCTTTCCAACCCATGCAGAAGTAGGACAGGGGTTACATGTCGGTTACCTTATTGTGCTCGTTGGCACTGTACAAGGACAAGATTTGTGGAATTCCTGGCTGTCATCCAAGACTGCTATTTTGGCTGGTTAGACAAAAGTGGGTTTGGTGCATTGCAAAATTTGATCTAGATTTATTGGATTATATATAGCATCTGGAATTAATTTAGATCAAATGTTGTATTAATCAAGACTATTTTGGTCTACACTGCCAAAATGGTAGTGGATTGACTTTAGCATTTGATGAATTTGACAGGAACTCTCAGGCTTGCCCTGCCAAGTTAGAAGTCCTTGAGTATGGAGTTGTTGTCTTTATGAAATAAGATAAATATAACAGCAGTTGATTTATATAAACGTAAAAGTTGCTGTTTACTTGGTAGAATACGTTTCTGGTTGAGCCCTGTGAGGTTGGTGTTGCGATTCCTGGAGCAGCATTTCAGTCAAAGTACTTGGCTCCTGGCAGCTTCCACATGTTCTGAGGATACCTCCTCTTCCATAGCCTTTAACTTTTCTAGGAAGGCAAAGTGTTTCACTTCAGTTCACTTGATGTTTGTAAGGAATTTTAACACACCCACGATGTATGCAACATTAACCACTGCATGCAATCGAGCATTCCAACACTCCCAGGCAGTGTGGTAAAAAAAAAACTAACTTCCAATTTACATTTACATTTAGTCATTTAGCAGACGCTCTTATCCAGAGCGACTTACATTAAGTACAGGGACATTCCCCCCGAGGCAAGTAGGGTGAAGTGCCTTGCCCAAGGACACAGCGTCATTTGGCACGGCGGGGAATCGATCCGGCAACCTTCTGATTACTAGCCCGACTCCCTCACCGCTCAGCCATCTGACTCCCATCAATTTAGCTTACATGTCTTCATATTTGCCTTAGGCATATTAAGGCATTACCTGTAGTTTATTCCCCCAAAGCTGTGTCCACGTAGTGTAAGCTAAGTGGCATTGTGACATAACCATTTCTGAGAAATTCTGCAAAACATCACTGGTGCTTAAAAAAAACCTCACGGGTAGTTACACGAATATTATGCAACTATGAGGCCAGCTGACGACAGTTACCAGAATTCTGTGGTCAGTGATGTAAATTATGACTGGCATTGTCTATCTTTGCCTGTAACTTTTTTCCCCCAGCCATGTTTGTTCAATCTGTACTGTTGAATAGATAATGAAACAAAAATGATACAGCGTATTGGATTACTTGGAGTTTCTGGATAATTTTTGTATGCTCACTCTGTGAAACCAAAACATGAGTTGTCAGCCATGTTTATTTTAGCCATAGCATTCCTGGCACTATTGAATCTGGATACTGAGCTGAGATGAGGTTAGTAAATACAGACTGTTCCTTGACTGACCAATGAAATACAATAGAACTATATACTTTATCCTTGATTTTCTACTGTACTTCCTATATGCAGTATTTGTACATCACCTTGGATAAAGTTGACTTACAAAAATCTGCTAAATGAATGAGGTGTAATGTAAAAGTAAATAATTTGTTATGTTTTAAGGGTGTGTCAAGGGGATTTGTTGTGTCAAGGGTGAGAGTGTGGGTGTGAGAAATATAAAATGGCAGTCATCAACAAAAGGAATGTTGGGAATGGCTTCATCAGTGTGATAAAGCTAATGCAGGCTCCTCCATGTGTAAACGTTTTTCAATCCAAGCTCTTGAGTAAGAGTTGAGCAACAAGGTCATGCTGTTAGCCAACCCGGTTTTACGCAAACTAAACCAGAGGGCTTTAATGTGTCTCGAACAGCCACATTTACCCCAAGAGCTAATTTCAGATGTGAATTGTTTTGTAGTTGTGTGATACAAAATGGAAAGATTTGGCACCAGTGGTGTAGGAAAAGGGTGTTGGGCATAGTACAGATGAGAGCAAAGCACTATGCAAAACTCCAATGTTACAACATTAATCTTACAAAATCCTGCTGGCTGTCTAACTGGTCTAATTGACTGCAAGACAAGAGAAAAGGCAATTTTTACCTGGCACCCTGAATTTTATTTTTGCCCTCTGTTACTAGAACAGCTACTTCGGTTTTTTTTTGTGAGTCACAAGAGAAAATAAAGTGATTTTCTTTTCACTTCAGTACCTGTTTTATCTCTACTTCACCTCACAGAATGTGAGTTTTGACAAACTCAGATGGATAGAAGTAGTTTGTTCCACACTCGCACAAGAGAATGCGTCAACATTGGAAGAAAACTTGGCCTATAGTTTTGCAAAGCAAATGGGTTATTTTTTAAACAGTTATTTTTCTGCACAGGGAATTGTAAAGTATTGTTTTTTGGGATCTTTAGGGAATAGATTTAGCTTTCTCTTTTCAATCTGAAAGACTCCTAAATCACTGTTTTTCTCTTGATATGGCTACAGTTTGTAAATGTGCTGCAAAGTGATTTAATAGACTGCAACTCCTCAAGCTGGAAGCCTTTTATAAACTTGTGTTCACTACAGTCTCTTCAGACTTCAACTGTCACTTCAACAGTCACTTCAACTTGAGCCTAAAGTGACCCGCACAGTTTAGCATTTTCCTGCCATTTGTCAAATAAATTAAGGCAATGTTTCTAGACACAGCAAAGTTCTTCAAAGTTTGCCACAACTCAAAATAAATGTGCAATGAGATAGGTGAACAATAGAACACAAACATTTCGGTCAATGCTAACCATCTACCAAAATACGCCAGAGTGTAGTTTAGAAGGCTGCCTCAGTGGCACTGGAATTTTCTGTTGCACCTCCTTTTCTTTGGTCATAACTAGCAACTTCTTCTAGCGAGAAATAAAAAATGAATGTCAGTAAGCATGTAGACACTCACCCCTTAATGCTATAAAATGTTTGCACCCTCACTTGTCTCTCTGTACTATTACACACGTTTTGTTATAAATGAAAGAATGAAAGAATGAAAATCAGAGTCACATTGTTTGGTTTTCTCCCCATTGTCTATACAGCCTTGAAAATGGAAAAGTAAACGTGTCACAACATGCCAGCCCTACTCTGTTTATAAAAGGGTGGGTGTGGCAATTGAGAGAAGAAAAGTCAATAAATCATTATTTTCCTACTGAAGGTGGCACCCAGCGACTGCCTCGTGCAATTGGGGTGGCTCTGGCCAAGGAGCTGATCTTTGCTGCGCGGGTGGTGGACGGGGTGCAGGCACGATCCTTGGGCCTAGTCAGCCATGCGGTGGAGCAAAACAAGTGTGGAGACGCCGCCTACTTGCGAGCACTGGACCTGGCCCGAGAATTTAACCCCCAGGTGATCTCTCACACACACCTAGGCCCAGTGTAGTGATTTGTTTGATGCCCTACATGTCACTGTGCATATGACTGTGGAATGGAATACAGTTTTAAATAGGGATGCAGCGAAAATGAAACCTTAGGGTTGAAACCTAAAATTCTGGATGCAGTTGGCAGAAAATCAAAACCAAACATTACTTCCAATCCAATCAACCAGAATACAATATTGACATCACTTTTGTCCAATTATAATTTCAGAATTTCATCTTGAATTTGCAACCACTGTACTGTACCGTAAGTGACGAATTGATGGTAAAGTGATCGGGATAGCAATAGATACAGCCAGGGCCGGACTGGCCATCGGGGATACCGGGGGAATCCCCGGTGGGCCGACGGGGTTCGGATGTTACAAAATAACGGCCCACTTTCATCACCAACCGGCCCTCCCTCTAACATCGATGGCACCTCCAACTATTTTCCATATCACAGCTTGAACACGTATTACGTGTTGCCTTGACAACTTTATATATTATAGGTTATACGTGTTCTAGCTGTGTAATATGGAAAATTGTTGGAGCGAGCCGAGTGACGCAAACGTTTACGTCACTCTGCTCGCGAGCAGACAAAGTTGTTTTTGAGATTGAGAGCATGTCGGCACCCAAACGCAAAGGTGGAGCTGAAAAGCTCAGGGCGAAAAGGAAAAGATGTCTGGAGGAAGGTGCATTAAAATGTTTAAAAATCTCTCATTTATTTGGGAAACCACCAAATAAACAGTGACAGTGATACGATGGTAAGTTGTGGCGTTTGGCCAATGTTAGCTTGCTTATCACAGATGAGGTAACGTTCCCTACAAGCTAGCCTAGCTAACATTAGGTAGATAAATGTCCAAAATTGAGACCGTTATGATCTGGTAAAATAAGCAAGCTGGCGCTGTTGTCATCATCGAGATTATCTATTTTAACATGTCAATCGTATTTACTTGCTTACAATCGATGAGAAAGCTATCCATTGTGGTCATTGTAAAGAGGGCAATCTTATAATTTATAATAACTTATGTCAAATAACCAGCTATCTTGTTATGCTAAAATCACTGTGTAACACACAACAATTACATTATAAACAAATGTAAATGTTGTCTAGACTGATGATTCTGCTGCTGGAAGCAGCAGCCAGGGGTCCCAGAGCCAAGATAAGACCCAGGGTACAAGGTACACTGTAAGTTACACTTTAATATACTAAGTACAAAAATAGGGTATTTCAATTTAGCACATGTATTTAAAGTATATTTATCAAATACACTTTGAGTGTACTTACTAATAGTGGAAAGTTAAGTACAAAAATTATACTTAGTACACCTAAATGTAATGCACTTAAGTGTACTTTTCTCACATGGGGCACTAATACTAAATACTACCATAGTTCGCTGATAGTGTTGTGTCAATGGTTTAACATACTAACATAATAATCCCTATTTACCACTCATGTAGGCTGAACATGACAGTGACAGAGATAGCAGCCAGATTGACAGGGATAGTGAAGGCCAAGATTTTGATTATTTTTTACCAGGCCAAAATCAGACACATTTGACTTTTTCTTCAGTTTTCATCCCCAGCAGAAGGCAGACAAGGCTGTAGTGCAGAGACGGCACAAACAGAAAATGGCTATTATACAGTCAAGAAAAATAAGCCCTCTTCTGTTCCCTTTGTCTGGCCTTTGCTAATCCCACAGAAAGCAGCTCTTTCATCACTGGTATGTCCAACCTCACACACATACACCAGAGAGTTGAAGAGCATGAGAAGAGCAACCTACACAGAGGTTGCGCTGAGGCATATTTCCTCAGATCCTCAAGAAGCACGATCCAGGACCTTCTCATGGGACCTGTCGCTTCACAGAGAGCAAGTCCGCAGGAGGCGACAAGTGTTGGAGCGCATTATAGATGTGTTGAAGCTCATCGGCAAAAGAGGTTTGAGCTACAGAGGCAATCAGAACGAGGCAGCACACACACTTGAGGACGACACCATTGACCATGGTAACTTTTTGGAAATCACAGTTTCACTGTGAAAGTATGACGTCTGTCTCAAGGAACACCTCACTCTCTGCATCGAAAAAAGCAAGCAGACACACCAGTCTGGTTCAAGAAAAGGTAGAGGTTCCCTTGTCACTCTCCTATCCAAAACGACCATCAACTACATCATCACCACCATTCAACGCCTTATGAAAAGTACCATCGCTGCTGAAGTCCAGAAATCTGTAATGTACTCGGTCCAGATCGACACCACACAGGACATCACAGCCCAAGATCAGTGCTCTGTTGTCATACGGTATGTGACAGACACTGTTCATGAGCGACTAGTTGCTGTCATCAGATGTGAGGCTTCCACTGGGCAGTACTTTGGCCAACTTGTGAATGACGTGCTGGAGACCATGGATCTGGATGTGAAGCAGTGTATTGGAAATTCCACTGATGGGGCCTCCAATATGCAAGGCCAATATAAAGGCTTCTCTGGACTGCTCTCCGAAAAGTGCCCGACTCAAATCCATGTGTTGTGCTATTCACACATCCTAAACCTTGTGCTGTCAGACACAACACAGTGTGTACTGGCAAGTGGCTCTTTTTTTTCCCTGTTGAACAACATTGCTGTCTTCTTCAGAGAGTCCTACCAGAGGATGAATATCTGGGAAAAGGAGAGCAACCAAGGAGAGGTGGTCCAACGATGCAGCTGTGACAAAGGTGTTTGGCTCTTTTGGAAAACCAGTCCTCTCAGCCATTCAAGATGGAGAAAACATCAATGCCACGGCACGAGTAAATGCAAAGGGATATATATCAACCAGCTTCTGAAGTATGAGACTATACTAACAGCTCAGATTTTCCTGCAAATTTTCCAGGTCACGTCACCAGTCTCAAATTACCTTCAGACAAGTGAATGGACATCCTGACAGCTCATCGGATGGTTGCGGCTGCAGAAGCAGAGCTGAAGGATAGAGTGTCAAGACAGCGGCCGACAAATTTGTCCAGTGGGCCAACAATACACTACAGGAGCAGAGTGAGGAGACTGATCTGGAGGTGGAGACCACTCTGCCACAGAAACAGGGAAGAAGGAAGAAATCCATGCCTGGAGAGATGTCCCGAGATGAGTCTGTAACTGATGCCGAAACATCTTACAAGATCGAGGTCCAGAATCGAATCATGGACACAGTCGCAGGAAGCATGCACCAGCGTTTCCTGAAGAATGGCACTTTGTATGCTGATCTGGCACTTCTGGACCCGAAAAACTTCAGATTCAAATTTACTTTATTAGCCATTTGCAGTGTAAATGTGCAACTAGCTCAAAGTGCAAAGTCAACACATCAGCGGACACAACATAAAAACTGACAAACAAAGCCACATGAAACCTCAATATAAAAAATGCTCAATATAAAAATGCTGTACAATGAAATCCATACATGAATTAATTTAAAGTGCCTAGTTTAAGATGCTTTGTTCAAAGCAATCACAGCTTGTGGAAAGAAACTGTGTAAATGGCGATCAGTAGAACATTTGGCAGAACGATACCTTCTCCCTGAGGGAAACATCTCAAAGAAAGCCCCTGCTGGATGGCCTGAGGCATCATTAGCCAGTTGTAAATCTCAATTCAATAGTCTAGCTTTATATGTGAACTCCAGGGGCCTCATGTATAAACGTTGCGTATGCACAAAAAGCTTGCGTATGCTGGTTCTCACGCACACTTTGTGATGTATAAAGATTTACTTGACGTGAGAATGTGCGGGCCGTCACGGAAACTTTTGAGCAGACGTGAGACTGTGCGGACCGTCCGCATAGTCTTGTCTGGCTCTGTAAAATGGCGAATTCTAACTGAAAAGTGCAGAGACTCACCAAACATTACAAAATAAAGTTTCCACTAGTACGTTTATGACGTTGACTATTCAAAAAACATAAAAATAAAAGTTTGATCATTAATGTGGATGATCACATCAAAATGCCAAAACAGGAAATGCTATATAGCCTTCTGTTTATACCGCCACCACTTAATAACTTCTGTTAAACTTGAGGCTGTCAAACGAACAACAAAATCATGCTGTTACGATGCGCCACCACTCGTTTCTTCATTTTAAGTTTTGTATCGGACCATTTCTTCTTAATTTCTGCCATGGTCCGGTTCTCTGAACCCACAGCATTGATGGCCCTATAATAATAATGATAATTTTATTTGTAGTGCACTTTACATTTAGCTAAATCTCAAAGTGCTGCAGGTTAAAAACAAGAAAGGGCGCAAATAGTGACAGTTTTCCACTCTGCCGACTTTCTTTTGTCACTAATACCCGATGACAGGCCGCCAAACAGGACACATTTTCTTCTGGTATGAAAGCTGCGCAATTCTTTATACGAGGCCCCAGGAGCGGAAAAGTGCAGCCAATAATTCTGCTGGCTGAACGAACCACTTTATTCAAAGCCTTCTCCTTTTTTTGATTGAGATTACCAAACCACACAGTAATACAACTGGTTAGGACACTCTCAATTACACAATAGTGAAAATTCAATAAAATCGTAGTATTTTTAGTTATTTCTCGAAGCCTACGTAAAAAGAAAAGGCGCTGTCTCGCTTTCTTAGCAATATTAGTCGTATTAGAGCTCCAATTCAAATCATGAGAAAGAGTCACACCCAAAAATTTACATTTCTCAATAATCTGCACAGCAGAATCATGAATAGTAATAGGTAACTGAATCCTATTGTGACAAAAATCAATAACAAGTTCACACATTTTTGAAGTGTTCAAAAGCAAGTTGTTTTCATTACTCCATTGAACAACATTCTCCACCTCCTCGCGATAATGAGATTCATCGTTTGAGCTGATCAGCCCAATGATAGTTGTATCAACGGCGTATTTGATTATGACATTATTATCATGAGATGCTGCGAGGTCATGAGTATACAATGTAAACAGCCGGGGGCTCAGAATACACCCCAGCGGTGAACCAGTGCTAACATACAGCTCATCTGAGATACAACCATTGATTTTGACCCTTTGTGGTCGACAAGTCAAAAAAATAAAAAATCTATTTACAAATGGCATCATCAAGTCCAAGACATTTCAATTATGAATGAGCTTTGTTGGGACCATTGAGTTAAAAGATGAACTGTAGTCTATAAATAGCATTCTAGCATATGATTTATGTGCATCTAGATGCTTATAGACAGTTTAAAGCAAAAAAAATGGCGTCCTCAACACTTCTGTTTTTCCTGTATGCAAATTGTAGTGGCTCCACAGACACAGGGATTTGATCTCTGATAAAATCCAACACCAACCGCTCAAAGGTTTTCATCAGGACAGATGTGAGGGCCACTGGCCGATAGTCATTCAGACACGTCACAGGTGTCTTCTTGGGCACTGGAATTATAATTTATCTTTTAAAGCTAGCTGGAACAGTGCACTTCTTCAGTGACATGTTTAGGTCTACAATCTACCCAGACGCTCCCACGTTACCCTGCTCCTCATCTCCCTCCACTGGCTACCCATCACGGCCCGCATCAGATTCAAGACCCTGGTACTGACCTTCCGAGCAGTGAAAGGGACTGCACCCGACTACATCAAGTCTCTCCTGCAGCCTTACACCCCCACCCGCCACCAACGGTCTTCTTCAGACAACCGCCTGGTGGTCCCACCGCTCAAGACTGCCTGGTCCCAACACAAGCTCTCCTGCCTAGCCCCCCAGTGGTGGAATCAACTCCCCACCTCCATCACAGACACAGACTGTCTCTCCACCTTCAAGAGAAGGCTCAAGACGCACTTGTTCAGGGAGTACAACGGTACTTAGGAATGGTTTGCTGAACCCAATGCTAGTTTCCTCAAGGATCACAATGACTCTTGCTTAGAGACTTGTTGCTCTTGTTGGTTAGTGGTAGCTGATTTAAACTGTTGTATTCTATTTTTAGTTAATCTTATATTTTTATTTTATTTTACTGTTGCTTGTTTTTCTACAGGTACACTTGCACTTACAGATTCATGTTGTTTAAATTGTAACTTGCTTAACTACATGCTCTTATGGTTTTTCCCTTTGGCACTTATTTTTGGGTTGTGCGCTTGTTTTGACTACCCGCAATGCTTTGGGGCTATCTTGTTGTTATTTACAGTGACCTATGCACTTTGTAAAACTCTCTCTTGGAAGTCGCTTTGGATAAAAGCGTCTGCTAAATGAATAAATGTAAATGTAATGTTGAAAAGATCTGTCAGAACAGGAGCAAGTTGCTTGGAGCACAGTTTAAAGACACGAGGAGGAATACAATCCGGTCCAGGTGCCTTCCTAACCTTCGTCCTGGCCAAAACCCTCTGGACATCCTCTTGAATGATGTTAAAACTCTGCTTATTACAAGCAGGAAAAACAACAGGTTCAACATTTC
The DNA here is from genome assembly GCF_021917145.1 of Hypomesus transpacificus. Classification (NCBI taxonomy): domain Eukaryota; kingdom Metazoa; phylum Chordata; class Actinopteri; order Osmeriformes; family Osmeridae; genus Hypomesus; species Hypomesus transpacificus. The sequence continues at coordinate 3,889,821 of NW_025813796.1, forward strand.
CGATTTCAAAGCGACAATAAAACTCATTTAGTTTGTTTGGCAAGGATGGATCAACATTAGTGATAGATCCTCTTTTAGGTTTCCAAGCAGTGATATAATTTAACCCTTGCCACATGCGTCGTGGGTCCCCCTCAATGAAATGACCCTCTATCTTAGCTCCATAAGCTTGTTTAGCAGCTTTTATGGACCACTCCAGAGAATATCTGGACAGCTTATAAGCAGCGGCGTTACCAGATTTAAAAGCCACGGCCCACTGTTGCATTTTCCTATTCACATCCGCATTGTACCACGGGTTCTAACTAGCATGCCGTTTTATTACCTTTCTTGGAACACAGCAATCAATGCAAAAGTCAATGTACCCAGCCACTGCATCACAATACTCATCCAAGTTTTCTGAATGGAACACAGACCAATCAGTAGCATCAAAGCATCCTTGTAGTTTCACTTCACTCTCCTTCGTCCAGCACTGAACAATACATGACGAAGGATTTGATTGTTTACTCCTCTGTATATATGTAGGAAGAAGTAACACAGAGGAGTGATCGGATTTTCCAAAGGCTGGTCTGAGACTGGATTTATAAGCAGATTTTACATTACTGTAACAGTGATCCAGGATGTGCGCTCCCCTAGTTGGATGTTTGACATGCTGATAGTAGTTGGGAAAGGCAATTTTAAAATTACATTTGTTAAAATCACCAGCTACTATAGCCACAGCATTAACCTTGGAATTCTCAAATTTGTGTACAATGTCACTTAATTCACCCAAGGCAACAGAAATGTCTGCCCGTGGATGTATGTAAACTCCACACAGGAACATCACCGAAAACTCCCGTGGGAGAAAAAAGGGGCGGCATTTCAAAATAAGACATTCCAAGTTAACGTTGCAAGTTTTGTTCACAATGACACAATCCGTGCACCAAAGGTTGTTAATTTAAAAAAACACACCTCCACCCTTCGATTTTCCAGTACGCTCTTTCACCCTGTCCAAGCGATGGACAGAGAAGCCCGGCGGCTGGAAAGAAGAATCCAGCACGCCGCTGTGTAGCCACGTCTCTGTCAGGCAGTACGGAGCAGTCCCGAGCCTCGCGCTGGGTCTTGATGCGGCTCAGCAGGTCGTCCATCTTGTTCGGCAGTGACTGGACATTCGCCAGGTAGATGGACGGCAGCGGGATCCTCGACTGGCGGCTGCGCAGCTTCACAAACAGCCTTCCTCGCTTCCCTCGGTGTTTGCGCTTCCGCCGCTGATAGCCTGTAGCGTCCCCACTCAGGGGCTCAGCTCTACGGCGTATGTAGCGATACCTCCGCCCAGTCCTTTCGCTCTGCTCCCGACTTCCGCGGCCCGACTCCTGGCCTTGTTTGCCTCGAGTGGGGCACGCATCGAAATCAGCACACCTCAGTCCAGTATTGGCCAATGACAGACCAAAAACAGACCTCACGGATCCTCAGAAGTGTCTCACGGCCATAAATTAAAGTGGCAAATGCATCAAAGACAAAAACAAACATGAAACAGACAGCACCCAGGAGAGCTCTTGCTACGGCGCCCTGTCTCGGCATCATCTTACGCCATCTTACAGCCAGGTTACATCTTACGGCAAAAGTTTCCCAGAGGCAGCACTCCAAGAGTTGAGCAAGTGTTTGCTACCATTTGATGACAGAGCAACAGAGGCCGAGTTACAAAGCGAACTCAAAAGTCTGGCACAACAGTGGGATAGGCTGAAGGCATGAGTACACAACCAAGACAACAGAATCCGGGCCGGAAGATGCTGAAGATGAGGCAGAGATAGTATACAAAAAGTGCTCATCTTGCAAGGACTGTCCACTGGTATCTGTTGCTACCGAGTTGTTCTGAAGCAGTACAACGTCCTGACAGATGCATACCACATCATAGGCCTTGCATACAAGTTCCTGCTCACCCTCTCTGTCACACAGGTAGAATGTGAGCAAAGCTTTTCGACGCTGAAATACATAAAAAAACAGCTTCAGGAGCTCACTCTCTCAACAGCACCTGGAGGCTTTTATGTTGATGTCTACTCAGACAGATGTTTTGCGGATGCTGGACAGTGAGAAAATCGTAGTACGTGTTGCAGAAAAGAGTGAGCTGTTGCAAAAACTACTCATGTAGTATACTAATATAGTTTTTTATTACTATTTGACCTTAATGCACCGTTAGAGTTAGTTTAGGTTCTGTTACGTAACTTATAGTTTTGTTATGCACCTTCAACACCCCTACACACACAAACAATCACACACCCAGCATGCAACACTACTGATACCACTGATGTTCACACCCCATCATATGTACTGTTCTGTTAATTTGTTATATTGTTCATACAAATTCTACCCTCTGATTCCAGTTTCTTTATTGTGTGGTTTTTCTCTGCTGACATTCAATCCTTAAGGCTGTGTAGTTATACGTATAAGCATCTGATAGTAGCTAAGAGTTCCGCATATTCAATTAGTGTAACCCTAACTATACCTACATTGAAGTGTTACTATAGCTCGTGCCACTCATTAAGTGTACTCTCGGGGCGGCCGGTGGGGTAGGGGGCGGCACAAGATGTATTCGTCCTGGGGGGGGGGGGGGGGGGGTGGGCCGATCTATGACAGAAACTCCCAGGCCATTTTTAGCGATAAATACAATACTATATTAGAAAAGATAAATGATAAATGCAAATTGTGAACCACTTTTTTTTTATTTACGTTTCCCTTTTTTTATTGAGAAGTAGCTAGCTTGTAGTTAGCTTGTTGTGGTAGCCCTGAAGGAGCGTGGCTAGAATGCGTGCTAACGAGGCAAGTATTGCAGCTTGAGTGAGGGGGTCACAGAGAGGCATGGATGCAAGAGTTGGATGGGGAAGAACCACTTGATGATTTAAAACATTTTTTTGTTGTAAAAGACATTCCACAGTTTGGATTACGCAGCAAAGGAAAGGATCTGGACTGCTGAAACTCCACAGAAAATATTATATATTTATATATATGTGTATATATATGGGTGTATATCCTTTGTGTTGTAATAGGCCCATGATATATGATAATATGATATTTGTTCCTTATGGAAGATGGGGATAAACTTCGGGTGCATTACCTTACCTTAGTTGTATAGTACATTTTCATTAGGTTGCTAGTTGAATTATTGCTACATTTGAACATAAGAACATAGCATAACTTGAATATAAGAAATTATAGAAAAGTAGCCAAATAGTGTAAAATAACATGACGCAGTGGGTACGGTTTTCCTCCTGTCCTACCCATTTTTCTTTGGTCACCAGCCGCCACTGTTTTGAATTTTGTACTCATACAGATAGTCTGAAAATAGTTTGAGGTTAGTAAGTCACATGACCAAGTTAAAATGAACGTTTTTATCAAATTAAATGTTTTAAGTTTTAATGACATTTTAATTTAAAAACAAAATATAAAAAAAGATGTGAGGTGAAAACGGACAAGCCAAAGCTTGAATTGTGTCATCATTATTGGGTTACCTGGAAACACTTTTGAGCGTTCTAGGAGTAATGGACATATTTGACAAAAAAACACAATACCGAATGGGGAATATCTGTCGAATATCCAACCTGAAACTTTACTAGGGTCTCATGATAATGATTAGATTGAACAAGTGAAAACTGAGCACAAAGGGCGGCATATATTTTCACCTCAGTGCTGTTTTCTCTTTAGGCCAAAATCTTCGTCTGCCGTAATTTCGCTGTATCCCTAGTTTTAAATTACTGTAAAACATCAATGCAGATATTGTGCATTAAGTTCATGAGCAGACCTAAACCTAATGTTGTCTTAATTTGTATTTTGTTCTGTACTGTGATGCTGTGACATTAAATGCTGTGACGTGTTGTTTTGTTTTCAGGGCCCTATCGCCATTAGGATGGCAAAGTTGGCTATCAATCAGGGTATAGAGGTAAGATTCCTACCAAGCTCATACAAGGCTTCCTCTCCAACATCTACTCTCCAGCCCCTTACAGGAAATAACATACCTGTGATGATTCACACATTCATAATTTGTCCTGAAGTTAACACACTTACTAGATAATTGATGCATTTCTTATGTCTGCCGTTAAATGATGCCAAATATTGGGGCATTTGAGGAATTACAAGTCTAGGGTCTGTCGTAAAGAAGAAATCTTTCCCTTTAGTCACTGTCTGACTCTTCAAACTGGAATCTGAGAAACCTTATAGAATTTGATGAACAACCTCACCATTAACTTAGAGGTCAAAGTTTCTAGTAAATCTCTCTAATAACAAGTATCAAGTATGAACAAGGTATTTAATCTTAATAATTTTATGTTGTAGGCAGTTGTTACATGCACTCACCCATATTTTTTTTATTGTATTTTTTTGTTGTTGCTAGTAATGAAAATGAAAGTTAACTGGTGTATTCTGGTGCACCCATCAAAGTATGTATGTCCTTTTCTTCAGGTGGATTTAGCTACAGGATTAGCTATTGAAGAGGCATGCTATGCCCAGGTATGTTGATGGGCCAAATATAGAATAAAAAAATAAGTTTGTTTCAACAACAGATTATTTTGTTGACATTGAATAATTACCTTTATACTTGTGTTGTAGAAGACAATTACATATGTCACATGCTGTATACAGTTTACAAGCACAAAGTGTAGTCACTTTACTAGGCAATGAGCCCTTTGCTGAGGGCTCTATTATACAGCATATCAGGAATCCAACACAATCGGGACAATAAACAACAACCAACGTGAGCTGGATGACAAAATATAGAATGTCACATTTTCCTTTTTTGAACACATCTTTTGTTGTTTCCAAGGTGATACCAACCAAGGACAGGCTGGAGGGCCTCACCGCCTTCAAGGAAAAGCGCACTCCTCGCTTCAAGGGAGAGTAACGCTGGCAAATCAAAAGTAATCACAAGCCACAGCCTTCCTCTGCTTCTGTCAGATTCCCAGTAATGGTGATATAGCCCATGCCCTCCGTAGAACTGGAGCTTACTACGTAGAGGTTTATGGTCATTTGCACGGATTGTAAAACGGACTGAACACTACATTGGGAAGTAAAATGATTTATGCTGAGCAAACTGATTATCTGAATTTTGCATGTGTAATTGTTCAAGTTTCTAAGTGGCCTGTCCTTGGCTGCAAAGTTGTTTGTCTTCCATGTACTGAAAACATTGTTTTCTTCTATGATTCACAGTGAATGATTTATGTTCAATGTAACTAATCATCATGTCAACTAACTGTTTATACTAACAAGAATAATCAAGAAATGGCCACAAAGCGTAAAAACCTTTTTTGGTCAGCCTTGTTTTAGTCAATTTTACAACTTAATTTCATGACAAATAATAAAAAAGCCAAATGCATGTTGAATGCAATGGACATCTAAGTTAACTTTTTTATTTGAGAAGAAAGTTAATCCCAAGGGGTAACATTTGTAGAGCAATCACAATAAAAGTATTGTCCCCAACTCAAATACTGGCTTTGTACTTCTCATCTTCTCACACACAACATTATATACATTTTTATAGGAAACGTATTGTTAGATCAGATGTGGAGCTTTGAAACCTTTCTTCTAAATAGCATCCTGGAAGTGTATCTTAAAGTCAGGAAAGGCATGTTTGGCAAACCTAGCAAGTTTAGTTAAGAGTTCGAAAGGATTCAAACCAAAATATCCCACCCACTCCCTTAAAAACTACTCCCCAAAACACATGAATGCACTGCCTGACGACTGCTGGGACGTATGTAAACAGACAGACAAGTAGCCGGTCCAATCATTGCATTTGGTCCGAATACCATCAATTCATTAGTGCCGGTCTGACCTTAATGATTATTCGTGTTTATAACAGTTCTGCGATACCCACAGATATTGGATTGCTTTAATTTACTAATATACGTTACTATCAGGATGTGAAGTTATATTTTTATTACAAAAGGTGTTTCTCAATAACATTGTCTACCCTGCCTTTAACCAAAAACATAAGTAAACAAACCATAATCTATTAGAAGATTTAAATGAAATCAAAAGTCCTATTTTATTTTCTCAATAACCAATTATCTGAATATCCTGTTGTTAAGAACATAGTTTTACAGTTTAATGAGTAGTGCCTGTATTGCTTTCTTTGAACTTAGTGAGGGAAAAAAATATTTGATCCCCTGCTGAGTTTGTACGTTTGCCCACTGACAAATAAATAAATAACAGGCTATAATTTTAATGGTAGGTTTATTTGAACAGTGAGAGAGAGAATGATATCAACAAAAATTCAGAAAAATGCATGTCAAAACTTGTATAAATTGATTTGCATTTTAATGAGTGAAATAAGTATTTAACCCCTCTGCAAAACATGACTTAGTACTTGGTGGCAAAACCCTTGTTGGCAATCACAAAGGTCAGATGTTTCTTGTAGTTGGTCACCAGGTTTGGACACATCTCAGGAGAGATTTTGTCTAAGAGAACTATGTGGGTATAAGAACAGATTATAGCATGAAAAACGTAGGGGATCAATTAGTGAATACAGGTAAAGTTGGACAAAGGGTAAGTGGGACACTTAATCGTGATCTTCTATGTCTTCATGTGTAAATACTTAAATGATCAAAACTCATTACGGAGTTCATCCTTGGAGGGTAAAGGGCTAAATTGGTGGGGTTCCGTGATTTTGTTGTTACTTTTGAGGGAGTGGCATGCGTCTTTTCAACACCATAATCTCAAAAATCTAAGAAAAGTTAAATGACAGCAATGTGAATCAAATATTGTTAAAACTTGGTTTAGGATTTGTAGTTACCACACACATGTTGGTAAGAAGTAAAAGTGTGGCAGGAAATCTTGAAATGTATTAAAATAATTGTATATGTTTGTGTTGAAAGCCATTTAGTCTCTGTCCCAGTTTACCAGTAGACTATTGGTAAAGTGGGATAAGGTGTTACTGGTAAACTGGGACAGCCACTCAAGCAATTTAAAGGAGGTTTATGTCCCCTGTTGTTGTGTTTATTAATTTCAACAAGGATTGCATTTATTAATAGTATCTACTTTGGGATAGGCTATAATTGACTTATTTTCAGTACAATGTAAAACAGTTAAAAACGTATTTCAGGATAGAACGGTTAAACAGACAGGGAGGAAGATGAGGAACGAGAAAGAGAAGATAAGCGCAGGGAGCAAGAGAATGTTGAATAAGTAGAGTGAGTGGAGTAAATGAAAGTAGCCTCAGATTTGGGAATACAACGGTACTTAGGAATGGTTTGCTAAACCCAATGCTAGTTTCCTCAAGGGTCACAATGACTCTTGATTAGAGACTTGTTGCTCTTGTTGGTTAGTGGTTACTGATTTAAACTGTTGTATTCGCTGCAAAATATTCTATTTTAGTTAATCTTATTTTTATTTGTACTGGCTGATGGTACAAGTCCGATTAAGAAGCAGACACATTTACATTTATGCATTTAGCAGACGCTTTTATCCAAAGCGACTTCCAAGAGAGAGCTTTACAAAAGAGCATAGGTCACTGATCATAACAACGAGGTAGTCCTAAACTTTGCAAGCAGCCAAAACATGAAGCATACATTGTGAAAAAACTAAACAAGTGCCAAAAGGGAAGACCCATAAGAGCATGCAGTTATACAAGTTTACAAATTAAAACAACATGAACCACAAAAAGTGCAGGACTGTACCTGTGGAAGAACAATCAATAGTAAAATATTTCACAGCGAGTACAAGACTTAACTTCGTTATAACTAACCTACAAGAGCAACGAGTCACTCAATAAGAGTCATTGTGGTCCTGGAGGAAATTAACAACAGGTCTAGCCAAGCATTCCTAAGTGCCGTTGTACTCCCGGAACAAGTGCGTCTTGAGCCTTTTCTTGAAGGTGGGGAGACAGTCGGTGTCCCTGATGGAGGTGGGGAGCTGGTTCCACCATTGGGGGGCCAGGCAGGAGAAGAGCTTGTGTTGGGACCTGGCAGTGTTGAGCGGTGGGACCACCAGGCGGTTGTCTGAGGAAGACCGTAGGTGACGGGTGGGGGTGTAAGATTGCAGGAGAGACTTGATGTAGTCGGGTGCAGTCCCGTTCACTGTTCGGAAGGTCAGTACCAGGGTCTTGAATCTGATACGGGCGTTGATGGGTAGCCAGTATACTACACACTGGTTCAGGGGAATGTCTGCCAGGAATGTAGCATGTACCTGCAGAGCCGGAGAGCTGCATTTCAGGACCGCAGTTTCAGGACCGGAGTTTCAGGACCGCAGTTCTAGGACCGCAGTTCCAGGACCCTCATTTTATCTGACATAACCATGGACCGGAACAAAATAATCAATATTTTCCTGCAGAAGTGAATGTAGGTTACGGCTCGACATTAAATTAGAGCAAGAAGAAGAAGAGAAGAAGTGATGTAGGCTAGCTTGTTTCATAACAAGATGGTCGAGAATCAGAGTGGGTTATGTATAAAATACAACAATTCTGGTGTCTTGAATTCAATTAAATATTTATTTGTCATTGTCATAGAAAAACAACAAAATTATGTTAAGAGCATTCAAACACTGCATAGTTTTGACATAGAAAATGCAATACAAAGGTGCAACATCCCTCCATTAAACTTCTCATAAATAACCCCTGTGTAAACCTTAGCACAAGACATGTGTTCTAAACAGTGACAATCTTCAATCATAAGCAGCATCATGAAGGGCTTTAACAGCATAGACGACCTAACAGGAACATTAACAAGGGCGGTACAGTCAAGAAATGTGGAGTATTTTGTCATTTGTGCAACAATGCAAAGTCTAGTTCATTGTTATGGTATTGGTGGGTGTGTTTACTCTCGATGAGAGGGAGGCAGAAAGGGGGGAAGGGCGGCACTGTTCAGAAACCTCACAGCCTGAGGATACAGACTGTTGGTCAATTGGACAATAAAGTGTTATGTGCTGTTTAATATCAGTGCATAACACTACTTGCTTTGGAGATATCGATACGTGCTAGATGACGTACCTGTAACCAAGAGGCGTCCAATGTCTTAGGGATATGTAGCCCTTACCCCTCAGTTTCGAGGGCCAAGGGCTAGGGGTAAACTAAGGGCTAGGGGTAAGGGGTAAGGGGGAGTATTGGGATTCCGCCTTAGTCTTGACTTCAGGCGCCGAATGTGTCTGCCAATAACCACTCTGGATATCAAGTGAGCTGAACCACCGTGACCCAACGATACAGTCCAGAGCCTCGTCAATATGGGGCAAAGGGTAGAAGTCTTCGCGAGACATGGCGTTCAATATCCGATAGTCCACACAGAAACGCCACGTGTCCTCCTTTCGGATTAGGATGGCTGGGGCAGCCCAAGAACTGCTGGAGGGTTCAATTATATTGCCATCACTGATTTTTTTGTTCAGCCGCCTCACGCTGTCATAAATAATTATTCCAGTTCCCGTGTATAGTGAAAATAAATCAGAGTGTCGAAGTGCGGAAAATCCTAAGTCCGTACAAGTCACAAATAAACTAAGTCCAAAGGTTGAAAAGTATTCCAAGTGTAGACAAGTGAAAAATAAACTAAGTCCAAACTATGAAAAGTATTCCAAGTGTTGACCCGTCAAAAATCAGGCTAAGTCCCAACGTTGCAAATTATTCTAAGTCCAAACCAGTCAAAAATCAGGCTAAGTCCCAACAGATGCACTGAAACTCAGAGTATTGATGCAAAGGTTTATTCCAACACAAAAAAAAAAAGGTAAAAAAGGTATCCAAGTGAGTAAGCTCCCAAGAGCAGACTGTCCGTTTCTCTCCGGACAGTCCCTTTTATACTGTATTTTCTGCCTATTATTTGTGTCATTTTTTGCTATTGGTACAATACAGTTGGTCACAGATACATTATGCATCCTCACATTATTGGTACCTTTCTGTTGATGACCATTTCTACGCTTTGTCACCCAATTGGCCCCTATACTAGGGTTTCTGATTACAGAAGCTGGGTCACGTTGGCACCTCTGTCCTTGCATAAATCTGACCATGTCCTGGCTCGTGTTGGGTGCACACTTATCTTGGTTTGGAGGAGTTTTCCTGCAGCTTGGCCTTATGTGTACGTTCTAATTTACGGCTAGGCCTCTGCATTCCTTAGAGTGGTACTTTCCTATCTTCCTTTGCTAAAACCAACGTTTCACACCTCTATTGTTTTTACTCAGTCAGAGCTTAGCATCACATTTCCCATAATACAACTTAGAGTATAATATAAGGAATAATTGAGACATTCACTTTTCAATTAGATAGTTCCATAAATGTAACCCATCTCCATCATTTTCAGCAGGGTGACGTAATTCTCTTCATCAATTCCCCCTTTGGGACTTGCAAAGTCCCATCGTTACTAATGATGGGATGAGATTACAACTATCAAATAAAACAGTAGTAGTTACATAAAGATGATATGGACATGTAAATGTGAGAATACTGTCAGCTCGTAAAACACAACTGATAACAAGACCATTCTCTTCCATTATGCAGTTGAGGTAATAAACAGTAATGCAGACCTATGCATTATCAATTTTCATCTTGTGCATAAATGTCATCATGTGCGAAGCTTTACCTTGGTGGCCTGGTGGTCTTCCTATCGCCCAATACTCGCATAAGCTATCAGCTTATAGCAACACATAGCAGGGGAGTGAAGTAAAAGGGTTATGGGTGATGGAAACTCCCCGTAGCCCCAATGATGCACATGGCGCAGGACATCAGGGCAAACTATGCTCATAATGCGACATGAGTATCTGTTCCAGCCTCTACCTAAGTATATAAGACAAACTGAGTCATCGCTAGTTGTCATACTGTACTTTCCCGCTCATCCACCATCCACACTTCGGAAGCTTGGCACTGAGGTCCTGATTACTTATACAAAATTGGTCCGTCTCGTAAGTGTAAGATAAAAAATGGTAAGAAAGGAAGAGTATAAAATACATAGTGTATGAATATACGTTGATTATACATATCACCCCAGCCAGTGGTCGTGACATATGAGATATAGGTGTTCGTTGCCACATGAAGATTTACTACCATTTCCCACCCAATGACTAGTGGTTATATGATGGGCTAGTAAGCAACGTGGTCATGCAACATTTAAAAATGTCCCCCTGCAGTATGCGAGGCTAACAACCAAAACAATGACATCAACACAACATTACTGCAGGGTCAGCAAACCAAAAACAAACAATACATTGACAACAACACAACAAAAATCAGTTTGAAGACATGCAGTGAGGTAATGTGGTATGATATCCATAAACCTGAGGTAGACTATAAGGTAATGTTGTATGGTGTCCATAACATTGAATCAATTGTGACTTGTTCTTCGTGGTGATGGAGAACGAGTCCAATTACCCCTCGTCGTACTATTCACGTGGTGGCGGGTTTGGCGGGTAAATGCGTTGAGAGGTTCCCCACACCCGCTGCAATCTGTCCATCGTCTCTCTGAGCTCCTCATTCTCGCGAATCAGCACCCGATTATGGTGCTGAACTGCCAGACACTCGTCCTTCTGACGAGTGTCTTCCTGGCGGCGGACTCTCCACCGCTGCAGTGATTGCCCGCGCTTTCTAGCAGTAGCGAGACGTTGTCTAATCCTTCGGGACACACGTTGCTGGAGGCTCCTAAACTTAGCCAGTGACATGTCTCCGATCCGTTGTATGGCCTCAGTGGTCCAGGAACCGGCTATCATCATTTCGTCGTCAGCGTCGTCATCCGTCTCGTCATCGGGGCCCTCGTCCGCGTCGTCCGTGGATTCCCCCGCCGTTGGGCCCTCCGCTCCACCTGGTCTGGTCTGGTCTCCTGGAGGTGGTGGTTGGCCGCTGGATGATGGTGGTTGGTCACTGGATGATGGTCCTGATAGACTGAAATCGATTGGCCACCCCACGCCTTGGTCCAGTGCGATCAGAGGACCAAGGTCAACGAGTGGATGATCCTGCAGCAGCTGTAACTCGTCTACCTGAGGGGGAGGCAGGTCTATGGGCTGGATCTGCCACTTCCTTTGTCTGGGGTCGCTGGGAACCTGAATTTCTTCTCTTACAGCGATAATTCTACACACTGGTATGGGGATTGGGGGACGCATGTCTACATCTCTAGGGGTCAGTGGGGGTGGACTCTCTGGGGTATCTGGTACAGATGAAACTGGGGACACTAACTGACGTAAATCTAGACCTGGAGTTGGGGGTTTCTGACTTGTTGGGGATGGCATGGATGAAGTTGGCGTCTGCCGGGTGTTGGGTTGCCTTGGTCATTCTTCTGGTTGGGGTCGTCTGCCGTGTTCATCTAGTGACATAACACAAGATTAGTATTTGCCAAACTCCCCATGGTTTAGCTCATACAGGTTAGATTTGTACTTGAATTTTGGTGACTCCCCTAAATCCTTCATTTCTGTGTAAATCTCTAAATCGAGTTGGTTGTTAGTGGGAACCATATACAGTGATTCATCACTTTCCTCTCCTTTCGGATATACTTGTACGGGAAACTGTCCAGTTATTACTCCTGCCATCTTTTTTATCAGTCGCGCTACCAATGGCAATATGCAGCACGCAGCTACTACCACTATTATCACAATCATTGCCACGGCCATCGCTATCCCCCTCAGTAATTTAGGCCACGTTAAATTTGTCAACCAGCTCCATAACGCATTTGTTCCCGTCTTCCAATTGGAATGTATTACATGCTCCTGTCTTAGTTCTTTTAGATTAATCAGAGCTTTAGTAAGATTCCCCCCATCCCCGGTGTGCATGGGAATGACGGTACAGCATTCTTCACCAATGAGATCGCAAACTCCCTGATCTTCTGCTAGTATGGTTTCAATGATAAACCTATTTTGCATGGCCATCAGCGAGGTGGCATGTAGTTGTTCTTTTACTCCTTCTAGGGCAGTTATTGTGTAGTTCATGAATCGTTGTTGGTTGTACCATAAGTAATTTATCCATCTGCTGTTACGTGCTATGTATTGAGCATTTATTACCTGACCGAAAAAGGGCAATGAGCCTGCTATACGTCCTGAGATTATCCAGTCATTACTTATGGCCATATGTTCAGTGGGCGTTCCGACCGGTATTTGGTCGTAAGAGATGTATACCGTGTCACCTGTCTTCCACTGAGTTTGTGTGTCTCTTTTTTGTTTGTTTTGTACTTGGCTTTGCGGTACTAACACTGTTACTTTTCCAGTTAGCATAACTGGGGTGCAGATACCCTCCCATCCCGGCTCTAACCTAATTTTAAGACTTTCGTCCCCTTCGCACAACCAAAATATATCTCCCAATGGTACTGTTCCTTCTGCGTAACTAGGTATGCGATATTGTTCAGTATCTGTGGATTCTATTTTATGGGTAATGTATTCACCGTCTAATACCAGCTGTTCGCACTTTATTGTAGCCGTGTTTGCCGTGGCGCACCGTCTGCCAAATACTTCCTGTTTACAACTCACTAATCCTTTGGAGTCTGTTAAAGCGTAGCGTTTAATCACATCCTCTATTTCCGTACCCCTTACTATACAAAATGGAAAAATGAGTTGGCGGGATCTTAACCAGGGGTGGCGCACTATAGTCGACCTCTTTTAGCGTTTCATCTAGTTTGCGCGGACAGACCGTCTCATCCATACTCATACTTTGGTATTTTCTATTCGCCATGTTATGTACAGTAAGCAAAGCACTGGTCTAAATCCGCACAGGACCCCAATGCACTGCCTGGGATGGGCCTGACCTGTGGAATCTTTTTTGCATTGTAACATGCTACACAGGTTTCCTGACTTACTTGCCGAGCTGAGTACTTCAGCCATTTGTAGAACAAGTTAGAATTGAGTTGCCCCGTTCTTATCGATTTAACTATGTCCTGGCTGCGTTTGACTCGACGGGTAACGGAGTATATTTTGATCATATTCCAGGCTCTCCGGGCATTCATTGTTTGTTTGGTGTTTAAATCAATACATTGAGTTTTCAAGCATTTTATAGTTATTTTTGTCATTCCTTTGTTCCTGCACCTTTGGTTCGGGGAATGGCTGTAGATTAGTACATTACTGGGGCCGGTTGTTATTATCACGTGTCGGTTGGGTGGATTGGTGTATGTTAAGTTAACTTCCTCTGCTAATGTTATATACCCTAGGTTGGCTGCCATAACTCCTACAGCTAATGCACATTTTGCCATCTGTATATCATCCCTAGATGTTTTTGAGTCATTAATGGGCACTTCCCGTTGTGGCGTTGGGTCATATTGGTGATATGGGGTGGGTAAAACCTGTTGAGTTGAGTTAGGTTGGGGATACATGGTGGGTTTCGGGCGTGCTAGCATTCACATCAAACTACCTGCCAACACTATGGCTGTCCCTATAAGCATCATCCCTATCCCTAGCTGTATCATGGCTGCACAATCTGGGTTTCTTTCCTCATGTCTCAAGGTGATTTCACGCCTTGATACATTCTTAACTGCCCGTTGACCCTCGCTTTGGTACTCCCTTAACTGGCGAGCAGCTGCTGACAATGTTGCTGTTGTTTGTGACTCTCTGCTGGACCAGTCTGTGAGATCGTCTGAGTCCCTGCGGGGAGGAGTGTCCATCCCCATCCTGGAGTCCCTGCGGGGCGGTGACACCTGCCCCTGTTGTCTCCGGTAGAGCTGCTTCATTCCTAATCGCCTCAGTCTGTTCTGGATCTTCTGCTCTGCAGCAGTGATTTAAATGGTACCAAAACTTCTTACCGTCGACTTTTAGAGCTGTGTGGGTCGTTAGACGGACTCTGAAGGGACCCTCCCGTCTGGGCTCGTTCCACTTTCGTTTGAATACCTTCACGTAGACCCAATCTCCAGGCTCAACCGTCTGCAGGTTCTCTGGGATCTCTGCTTCCCTTTGCTCTGTAGCACCTTTTACCTGTGAGAACACTTCCTTATGTATTTGTGTTAAATGTAGTAGGTAGCTTTGCAGCTCCCTTTCCAATTTTTCTAGGGGAGGACCCGCAATGGGTCCTCTCAAATAAGGAACTGGAAGCGGTCTTCCAGTTGCCATCTCATGCGGTGTTAGAAATGTCATGCGGTTAGTACTTGAGCGCATTGCCATTAGTGCCAGCGGTAAAGCTTGTACCCAGTTTAACTTACCATCGGCCATGATCTTTGCTAACTTAGCTTTCAAGATACCGTTGGCCCTCTCGACTGTCCCTTGTGACTGGGGATGGTAAACACAGCCAAACCTTTGTCTAATACCTAGCATTTTCAATGCCAATTTAAAAGTTTCAGCCACAAAGTGCGGTCCATTGTCTGAGCTTATGCTATCCGGGATTCCGAATCTCGGAAAGATCTCTCTACACAAAAATGTTGCTACTGATCGGGAGTCTGGACCTGCAGTTGGTACCGCCTCTACCCATCTGCTGAATCGACATATTACTACCAAGATGTATTTCAGCCTTCCTATGCGTTGCGTCATGTCAACATAATCGATCATCAAATGTCGAAATGGTCCATCAGGTGTTGGGATGTGTGATATGGGGGCAGAAAGTGTTTTCCTAACATTATAATGTGCACATACCACACATTCGTGTAACACTCTATCAACTGTGGCTGCTAAGTATGGGGACCACCATACGGCCTGAAGACGACGTATAGTCTCCCACCTTGCGCCATGGTCGCCGCCATGCGCATTCCTAACAGCAAAGCGTAACAACGAACTAGGTAGGACAAAATGTCCCTGACAGCTCCTCCATAGACCTTTGTGCGGTCCGTCTTGAGTGGTTTGTATCGCCCCCCGTCTCACCCACATGTCCTTTTCCTGGGGACTGACTCCGTCCTGTGCTAACACAAGGGAAGACAACGTGGTAAGAGGGGCAGGGTCCTCAGCTATCTGTACGGGTCCCATTACTGCCCCTGTCGCTGCCTGTCTGGCCGCCTCATCGGCCATATTGTTACCCTTGGCTATGAGAGTATCTGTCTTTTGGTGGGCTGGGCACTTAATAATGGCCAAGGCCATTGGAACGTGCATAGCTTCTAAAAGGTGCGAAATGGGCCTTCCGTGACTGATAGTTGTACCATCCGCTCGACGGAAACCTCTCTGTTTCCATATGTTACCATACACGTGACACACACCATATGCATATGCAGAGTCAGTATAAACATTAAGACTCTTACCCGACGCCACCTGACATGCAGCTGTAAGAGCCTTGATCTCAGCCAATTGGGCTGAACATGGTTGGTCCACTTTTACAGTTTGGAGTATCTCAAATGTGCTGTCATCCTTAAGCTGCACCACGCTGTAACCTGCATGGTTACCTACAGCATCCCTAAAGCAAGATCCATCCACAAACAATGTGAGGTCTGCTACGATGGGCTCATTGTGCAAGTCGTCGCGTGCCCGCATAAATACATCAGTTACATGAACACAATCATGTGGTGTCCCATCTACAGGTAACACCATCTTAGTTGCTGGGTTTACTATGCTGCACCTTTGAATGGTGAGCTCTGGTGCAGACAGTATCACCTCGTAGCCAGTCCGTCTGGCCTGTGTTAACACAAACCGGGGACTTGTGAGTAAGGCATACAGTTGATGGGACGTATATAACGTGACTGGGGGTCCCATGGTTAGTGATGATGCCTTCTTGACAGCAAAGACAGCGGCTGCCAGTCCCTGGTAGCAGGGTGGGAGTCCTGCCTCTACATTATCCAGTTTTGTACTGTAATAGGCTAACGGTTGTTTCCCAATGGGCGTGTCCTGCAACAACACAGCAGTAGCATATCCAGACCGTTCTGCAACATATAGGTAAAATGGTTTTGAGTAATCCGGATTGCCAAAGGCGGGGGCGGATTGCATGTCACTTTTAAGGGCCAAGAAAGCGCCCTCCGCCTCCTCGGTCCACTGCAGAGCAGCAGCATTACTGGTCTGCCCCGCAGCCCTAATAAGGGCCCGCAGAGGCGCTGATTTGAGGGCATAGTCACAAATCCATGGTCTACTGTATCCCGCCATTCCCAACAAGGTGAGCATTTGCCCTACCGTCTGTGGTTTCGGAGCTCTGGCTATGGCCTCTATCTGTGACAGAGCTATCTGCCTCTTATCCCCACTAAGTCGTCTCCCCAAATAATCAACTGTCGTCTGACAGAACTGCAACTTATCTCTACTGACCTTATGACCGCCTTCTGCCAGCTGGTTTAACACGGTGACAGAGTCTCTCTCACACTGCTCCTTTGAACTACTGCAAATAAGGATATCATCTACATATTGCAAGACGGTACTAGTGACGTGCAGGTTCTGCAGATCCTGGGCCAACACTCGATTAAACACAGCTGGGCTGTCCAGGAATCCCTGGGGTAACCGAGTATAAGTCATTTGTTTGCCTTCAAAGGTGAAAGCAAACAGGTACTGTGAATCAGTGTGTAGGGGAACTGAGAAAAAGGCAGAGCACAGATCGATGACGGTGTACCATTTGGTACCTGGGGGTATGTTAGAAAGTATTGTATGTGGATCGGGAACAATTGCCTTTGGAACGTCCACAATGGAGTTAATAGCCCGCAGATCATGTACTAACCGATAATCATTAGAATGTGGCTTCTTTATTGGAAAGATGGGTGTATTACAGGAACTTTTTGTCTCTATTAAGACTCCCGCATCCACTAAACCCCTAATCGTGGGTCTAATCCCGTCTATGGCGTGTTGTCGGAGTGGGTACTGCCTCTGGTATGGTAATCTTGCTCCCTTCTTCACTTTTATGTGTATGGGGTCTGCTGCCCGTATAAAACCCACATCCATCTTATGTTTTGACCATAGGGATGGGGGCACCTGTCCTAACACAGCTTCATGTTCCGACAATGGGCATTGATGTGATGGTGTCTTTACATTTACAACCACTATCTCAGCTGTCCCTACGTTGTAATTTCTCGCTGAAATTCTATGAAACCGGGCATCAGGAGATATGTGTAAGTACTTATTATTGGTGGGCCTCCAGTCTAACACTTGTAAAGCTGCTTTTATCATTGGTCCTAACTCACTAGATCGATGTCCTTCGGTTGTCATCAATGGGACATGCGGGGCTGAGTTCTGTACATGATACCATTCTCGTAATTCTGGTGGGAGTGTTACGGCTGCGGCTGCTCCTTCAGGGCCTACAAAAATATCCTGGCTGATGATGGAGTATTGTTTTTTATTGATCAGCTCCATCCAGCAGTCGGCATAGTCTGTGTAGTTTTGATGTTCGTCATATAGAAGAGTGCAGTGGAGCGGCATCTGTTGTGGTCTTGGTTTCCCTACCAAAGGTTGGACCCACGGTTCCCATTCTTCCCATAATTGGATTAGTGAAGATTATTGTGGGGCCAATTGTAGCCAGTACGCTAGCGGTGGTGTCCGGCTGTGATGATCTTGTGCTGTTACATTCGTTAATGGACTTAAGCCATTTTGGAGTTCCTTTCCAACCATCACTGGCATCATCTGGTTTGCTGAGGGACCTTCATGGAACTCTATTTGCAGGCCGCGTTGAGTACACACAATGTTGGCTTTTAGTATGCAGAGAATGTCTCTTCCTAATAGATTGATGGGAGTGTGTGCGGAGTACAGTAGAGGCGCTACAATAGTTTTTCCTTCAATTTGCATCGTGAGTGGCTCCGTAAGTGGTATTACTTGTGTTTTCCCAGAAAAGCCTACAGTTCGGATGGATGAACTGGAGAGGGGGAGATTGAAGCCGTTTTTTCCAATGCATGAATACGTCGCTCCGGTGTCTACCATGAAGGCATGTTCTCGTCCTTGCACTGTAACTGGTATGGTGGGTTCTTCTCGTGGTTGTAGTGAGATAACTGGTGACATTATTGTTTCCCCCTCAGGCTTCTCCGGGCACCTCTTGTTATGTCCCCGGCCTAATCCGGGCCGGGATTTCTGTTTTCTGGATTTCTGTGCCGGCTCCAGGTTTCATGCCATACTCCATTCCTCCTGTGTAATTGACACACCTGCAACCCATCCCCTCATCAGCACCACAGTATTTCAACCCCGGTTTTCCTGTCACTCATCGCCAGTTCAACGCTTCGTCCAGAAGGTAGTATCGGCTCCCCGTACATGGTACTATATCTAGTCCGTCCTAAACCTTGTTTCCTCTCTGCCTGCTACAGACCACATCCTCCGGTTCATCAGCCTGCCTGCCACACCTGCCTGCCCCACCGGATCTCCTTAGCTCTCCTTCACCTCAATTCAATAAACCAGTCAACTTGACCTTCAGTGGAGTCGTGCATTTGGGTCCACACCCCAGTAGCCAGTTGGTCCAACATAACACCTCTATTGCCAGTCCGCTGCTGGTCCCCAAGACTGTGATGGACAGTCTCTTTTGATATGTCCTGGTTGTTTACATCCCCAGCACACATTAGCTTGTTGATTGTCAGTGCGATTGGGGTAGGACTGCGCTTGTCCGTTCTGATTGGGGTTGGACTGTGTTTGTCCATACTGATTGGGGTTGGACTGTGCTTGTCCGTAATGCTGTGGGGGTGGGCCTTGTCTATACTGATTGGGGTTGGACTGTGCTTGTCCATACTGGTTGGGGTTAGACTGAGCTTGTCCATACTGCTGTGGGGGTGGGCCTTGTCCTCCTCCCCCCTGGGAGTTCCCACCTCGCTGCATAGGTCCACCTTTTCCCTTCCAGGATCGATAGATGCCATCTGGGGGTCCAATGTGCACATGGATTGGTGGCAGAGCTGTAGGGTTAACTATTGCTGCCTGTACTGGTCCTGTTGCAACAGGTGGCTTGGGTGGTGGCTGGAACATCACTGGGGCCTGGAGTGTCGGGTTCTCGGGAGCCTGGGGTGGTGTTGTTATAACCGGGGCTTGTGTCTTGGCTTTGTCTTTGTTCAGCTTACACAGTTCTCCCAGCTGCAGTTGCGCTAGCTTGTTGACAAGTTGCTTGTTTAGTTCTTCCGCCTCCCGCTTATCTTTCCTGCTATTATCAACGTGATGGACAATGTGTTCTGAGAACAGTGGCCAGTCCATTTTCATCAAACCCACCACACCGTCCAGACACTTCTGTACTTCCAGTGGCATTGCCTTCTTCACCATTAGCATAAACAGTCTCTGTGTGGTGTTGTTCGTGTTCCAGGCACTCCCTGTCTCATCTCTCCATCTGCGTTGGAAAACATGCAGAAACTTGGATGGACACTCGTCGTCTTTCAGCATTTCGCCCTCCAGCTTGGAGGGATCCATCTTCTCTGGGTAGTGTTTCCTTAGCTCTGCCCATACTTGGTTGCGATGACCTCCGAACCCTACACCGTCCACTTGGTTTCCGGACACCACTATTGGCAGTTGTGCACCCTGGAAGATTTCTTCTGTTATTTGTTTTCCGGCAGTATGCATCAGTAGAGCCTTTATATCTCCCAGAGCCAGAGTCACCCCTGCTGTGCTCTCTTCCAGTGCTGTTATCCATTTATTTGCTCCATCCGTGAGTGTGGGTAGTCTCCCTGCTAGGCCGATCATGTCCATGAATGACCATGGCACGTACATGGGATTTTGTCCAGCTCCTTTCACCACCAGGGGGCACAGTGAGGTTGGTGCGTCTAGGTCTTCTATTCCCCCTTCGGCTGGGTGGTCCATTTGGCTGGATCTTCTCCCCAGTCTTCCTCCATCTCTCACCCAGCGCCGCTGTTGCTCTTCCTGTGGGTGTCGTCTGGGCGGTGGACTGTCGACTGAAGCCTTCTCCACTTCCGCAGCTCTTCTGTCTTGTGGAGTTATGGTCCCTTCCAGACTTAAGTGCATTGCCCCTCTGTCGTTGGTCTGTTGCCATGCGCTGTGGGGATCCTTGTTGGGTCTGTCATAAGGCGTTGGCCTGGGCGTGGGTGTTTTTTCTCTGTGGACTCGTAATTTTGTCGTCAGGTTGGTTATTTCGTCATCCATCCTACGTAATGACTGCTCCCAGTCTTCACATGTCCGTGTTAGGTGGGCCCACTTCTCCGATGGTTGCCCTCTGCTTTTTTGTTTAGGCCGTGCCCCTGATGAGAGATATAGTGATTCTAGTTTCGGAGGTGTTTGATAAATTTCCTCGCCCTCCTCCTGTCGGATGTCTCGATGGTCACGTTGTCTCAGTGATTCAGCTCTCTTAAGTTGGCTCCATATCCACCCCTCTTGATCGGATTCTTTTATTGCCTCTTCCTGGTAATTCAGTTTATCAGCCAGGTGCGCCACTTCTGCTTTGGCTGCCGCTTTCTCTTGGTACTCCCTTCTGTCTCGACTATCCTGGGACCGTTCACTATCACATGTTGTTTTCCCGTCCTCTTTTCCCATGTCAGTTTCGACCAGCTGTCCTGACTTGACTGGTAGTTCAGGCGCTTGCCTAATGTGGATTTCAGGTGCTTTGTTCAGACTGAAAGTGAAATCTCCCTGTAGTTGCCCTGTTACTTTTCCTTCCTCAGGGCCCATGTTCAGGAGTGGATACTGTCCCATTCTGAATGGATTCATGTTGTCAGGATATGGGGGCGGCTCCGAAGGCCATGCTGGTGCGGTGGGGTCCTGACCCTGTACTCTCTCTATCCCTGTCTCCATTGCTGTAGCCACGTCATCTGTTTTTTCTTTTTCATTACTTCGTATTTTCCACATGGTTTTGGCTATCTGCTGGCGCTTTTGTCCATGCATTTTAAACCAGCTTAACACCATTCTTTCCCTCCTCCTCCTGCCTAATCTCTTGTCACCGTGGTCTTCAGATTTATGGTGTTTGATATTGACCTCCATCTCCTCACAACACGCCCAATCAAAGGATCCACCTTTCGGCCAAAGTGGGTTGCGAACATGCCATTTCTTCATTAGTTGTTGAATTAATTTTTTGTCCTCTGGGTGGCGCTTTATTATTATCTCCATTGGGACCTTCGACTGGCTGTCTCTGGCCCCCCCTCTACTGTTACCGTGAGTGATCCCCATGTAGATTTGTTGTGCTCTGTTGGCCAAGGACCTGGGAAGCTCCGGTTGGTCGTCTGTTTCCCTGATTTTATTTATCTCTATCAAATAGCTCATTGGCTGTCCTAGTTGGTGTTCTGCGGCTCAGTTGGAGTCCTGCACCAGCTCCTCAGATCTATCTTGTCTTGGAGGTCAGGTATTATGATCCCTGCTCAACCTACTGGGAATAACAGTGACACCGAGTGATGGATCTGGGGCTAACTCGTCCCGTTATTACCCTCCTGACACTGTAAAGCGGATATCACCAGTATAATTGCCAATGTGGTCAGCTCTAAGAGCTGGGCCAGACTGTTACAGTTACACAAACAATGCAATGCTTGTTGCTCAAGACACGTCCGAGAAAAACCGTCTTCTGGGCTTAAATTTATAATCAAGCTTTAAATGTATTTGGTGGGCTTTTTACCCCTTTTATGTTAATCAATGTGTAAGAATGGTACGCCGTCTATATCACGGAACTCCCGAGTCTTTGATGCGTTTAGTAATACTTTTTGCAAATGCTGTTCTGTGTAACTCACACCAGTCCCTCTGACTTCAGACGGTCGTTAAAGTTTCACACAGACCTCTGGTGTTTCCTCCCAGCTTTACCATCTGTATGTGATTTATTTGCAAATGGCACACTGCTCTTCCCGCCACTCAGTTGTCAAATACAACCTAGTGTGAAACTACAAGAAACGGAAGGACGGGTAGCAAGAGTCTAAGTGTGTACCTGTGTGTGAGGTGTGTGTAGGTGTCAATGTATGATTATATATGTGAGTGTGTGTGTGAGAGAAAGAGGGTATGTGGAGTGAGTATGTGTGTGAGAGTGTGTGAATGTGTGTGGATGTGTGAGTGTGTATGTTGTGTGAGAGGTGTGTGGGAGAGTATGCAGGGGAGAGGGTGGTAGAGGAGAGAGGAAAGGGGAGGGGGGAGATGTGAGAAAGGAAAGAGGAGAGAGGAAAGAGGAGATGTGGGAGGGGAGGGAGGAGAGAGAAAAGAAGGAGAGGCTCAACTCGAGCTGGGGAGAGCAAAATGGGCGTGGCCACTTGCTTGGTGGCAAGAGCGAGTGAGAGAGGGAGAGAGAGCGGAGGGGTCCCTTCGCAAAGTGCGAAACTTACGCAGATGGGAGTTGTCCGTCGAAGTTCAGACAACCTTCCCACACAACTATATCTGTTTTCCACTGTTCCAGAGAACCACCACTTATATGTCCCACAACTTAGTATTCTCAAACTCATGAAACACTGAAACAGAGCTCTCCGTCGGCTCTCACAATCCCATTCCCTGTCTTTATAAAATGTATTTAAAATATATATCAGCCTATTTTCCACGTTTCACATGTTATTACACTTACGTTCTAGCAACAAAAGGTATCTGTTGTATATCAGAAATATGCTGTTCTACCTTTTAGTACCAATAACACTTTTATTTTAACTTTCTGAAAATTCCCCAAATGCTCTATGGTTTGCTATTACTTTAAATAAAAAACGACAATTACAAAATCCTTACGGAATAACGTCAAATGTGAAACAATATTCAACTCAATTTACATAAATCTGTAATTTTGTCTGTTCACCCGCTGCCCCGTCCAAGAAAACGGACAGCGTCTGTCTACCGGTCGTGTCTCCCTCGGGGAGTCTCCGAGCGGTACTCTGAGTTGCCTCTCGTCAGCTCCAATCAGGTTTATAATCAAGCCTCTACATTCCCCTTTCCTGACAGCGGTCTACCTATATTATAATGCTGTGCAAAGCGCAGGTCACTTTGTCTTTTTCTCTCTATTTCAACAACCTGCTATACAACACGTTATATGACTTTTGTCTAAAATCTACTCATGCAGTATATACAAGCAAATTTACAAGCATTGGTTCTGGCCAGTTTTATTATCTGTCGCCCCTCCAGCGACCCACGCAGTTTTTTACAAAGTACTTTCGTTCCCCCCAAGGGAAACCGCCGGCTCACTCCCAATTTAGACCAGCTGAAGGGAGTCGCTCTCTTGACTTAGACCAGCCAGGAGCTCTGCCAACTTAAACCAGTTGGGCGTCGCTCTCCCAACTTAGACCAGATGGGAGGCGCTATCCCAACTTAAACCAGCTGGGAGTCTCTCCCCCAACTTAGACCAGCTGAAGGGAGTCGCTCTCTCGACTTAGACCAGCCGGGAGCCGCTCTCTCGACTTAGACCAGCCGGGAGCCACTTGTATTTATTTATCCCCAAGGATAACTGCCTCGCTTACTAGCGCGGAGGACTTCACACATTCGTTATTTACTTATCCCCAAGGATAACTGCCTCGCTTACTAGCGCGGAGGACTTCACACATACTACAGTTTTACTACTATTATTCTAAACACACTAAAACAGAAAATACAATTTATATAGGGCGACACAGGGTTCTCTCTCTACAGAGTCTCAAAAAATAACTCACAGCGTAGCGATTAATGCCAACGTCTCGCCGTCAAAGCAAGCCAAAGCAAACATCCCGCAAATACTAAGCATGCAATCAGCCAGCAAATGATAGACGTACGTTCCATGTTAGTCATTCATTCTTTCCGCACCATAGCAAAACATATAGGCAACAATTATTACAATTATTAAAAATCACAAATTAATAAAATATATAAAAATACATGTACGTTTGCATCAAAACTGTGGTTGCAGTGCACTAATATATTTTATAAATCCAATTTAAAAACTAGGTTCTTTTGAAAAAATGACACTATACCAGTATCGGGCCTGGGCGGACACACTCGGACACGCATTCAAATTTAGCAGAGTAAATGGTCTGCTTACCTTGTAAATTTTGTGGCCAAGCGTGTTCCGAAGTGCGTCCTCCCGGGACCCGTTAGCTTAGCGTCGGTAAATTCCCTCCTGGCTGGCTCGCCAAATGTCGTAAATAATTATTCCAGTTCCCGTGTATAGTGAAAATAAATCAGAGTGTCGAAGTGCGGAAAATCCTAAGTCCGTACAAGTCACAAATAAACTAAGTCCAAAGGTTGAAAAGTATTCCAAGTGTAGACAAGTGAAAAATAAACTAAGTCCAAACTATGAAAAGTATTCCAAGTGTTGACCCGTCAAAAATCAGGCTAAGTCCCAACGTTGCAAATTATTCTAAGTCCAAACCAGTCAAAAATCAGGCTAAGTCCCAACAGATGCACTGAAACTCAGAGTATTGATGCAAAGGTTTATTCCAACACAGGGTAAAAAAGGTATCCAAGTGAGTAAGCTCCCAAGAGCAGACTGTCCGTTTCTCTCCGGACAGTCCCTTTTATACTGTATTTTCTGCCTATTATTTGTGTCATTTTTTGCTATTGGTACAATACAGTTGGTCACAGATACATTATGCATCCTCACATTATTGGTACCTTTCTGTTGATGACCATTTCTACGCTTTGTCACCCAATTGGCCCCTATACTAGGGTTTCTGATTACAGAAGCTGGGTCACGTTGGCACCTCTGTCCTTGCATAAATCTGACCATGTCCAGGCTCGTGTTGGGTGCACACTTATCTTGGTTTGGAGGAGTTTTCCTGCAGCTTGGCCTTATGTGTACGTTCTAATTTACGGCTAGGCCTCTGCATTCCTTAGAGTGGTACTTTCCTATCTTCCTTTGCTAAAACCAACGTTTCACACCTCTATTGTTTTTACTCAGTCAGAGCTTAGCATCACATTTCCCATAATACAACTTAGAGTATAATATAAGGAATAATTGAGACATTCACTTTTCAATTAGATAGTTCCATAAATGTAACCCATCTCCATCATTTTCAGCAGGGTGACGTAATTCTCTTCATCAACGCTTGGCTAGTGCCAATGGGTGAGGGTGGAGCCTAATGGATGCGCCACAACCAGTGTCTATTGAGTTCTGTACCGACCCAGTCCTCGTGCACTCTTCATCCAGCGCTTCAAAGATATCCGAGAAGTCTCGGCGCAGATCCGCCAACTGTTTCGCTGCTGTGCTGCCACAGGTTCTGTACAGCCTGGAACGTGGCGGCAGAAGTCCCCGGAGCAACCGGCTGGGCTGACATCACTACCAGAGTCATTGCTGGTAGCTGGTTGGTGACCGCCCGGCATGTGGCTTGGTTGAATTTGATGACTGGCCTCGGCGACGGTCTATTCTAAATATCCCAGCATCAAATGATTCCTACTGTACACTGAGGGCACTAGTATGAGTAACCACAGTAAGTTTCAGGCATGTCACACTTTCCTAGTCAGAGTTAGCGGGGGCTGCATTAAGCCTGTCTTGAGATGCACCCCCCCTCTATTGTCTGTTTTGTATATCCCAGCATCAAAGGATTCTTACTGTACACTGAGGGCACTAGAATGAGTAACCACAGTGCGTTTCAGGCATGTCACACTTTCCTAGTCGGTGTTAGCATGGGGTGCATTGCACTTGCATCAAATGAAAAAAAAGGCCTGCCATGAAATGCTCTCCCCCCGCATACGTTTCCTCCCTTCTACTCCAGCATTATGTACATTTAATAGCATCAATTTCATACCAATACATGTGTATATATAGGTTGGTCAGGTCTGAAAACAGAATAGTCCATGGTAGGTAGGGGATAATTATGTTTTATTTTTTCATTTATTTAATTGACTTAAATAAGAGTAATATATCATATCTTAAAACATGATTTCATGGTGAGAACATTTATTTTGATGTTGATATATCATCATATATTCAACTATAGACATGTGAACATTTGGTCCCTTCTCAGTGTGACAAACCCTGGCTGTCACTTCTTATGAAGGTCCACAGGACGCAGGCTAATCAAATGAATGATTATGCAGAGGCAGACAAGTAGCAAAATACCGTATGATTTATTTAATAAACATCTGGTCGCTGATGTTGAATGGGTTTACAGAACAATAATTCACACACATACACACTGCCATCAAAGTAGCTCCCCACCACGGTATACAGGCCACAAGTAACCAATAAACCGTCTGACAAACCAATCCCCAAGAAAAGCAACACTATCTGGATTAACACACTACAAATCACTCCATTTAAAGTGGACTAACAAAATCCAGAACAATGTGAGTCAAGGCTCAAACACACTCCACACGATAGTGTTTGGGGGATCTCAAAAACACACAAAATGTCAGACACTAAATTCACTGGACCTAATGTATCCAGAGGGTGGTAACACCCAGGTGGCAGTCAACCAAAAAGGACACGCATTCATACAAACAAAAGGGAAACAAAAACCCAAAAGAAATATATGTTGGTGGTTCTCTCACAATCTATAGATCCAAACAAATTAATGTAAGGGAAAACAGTGGTCAACCACTTTCCTGCTAAAACACAGAACATAAATACTTGCACATAATTCAGAGTGACAACTTTACATGGTTAAAACAGTAGTCAAAAACTATGCTTACGATTGACAGGACGGCCAATGCGCCAGCACAAACGCGACACGCAGTCTGTAATCAGGTCTTCCTATGCCGATGCAGTGACAGATTTAAATGTTTGCGTTAACCAATCGCTTTTGTAAGCGTTACACCACAGCTAACAAACTGATACAAGTGATCTGTTAGGTAATCCCCCTGATAAATGAAACCTACCAGTGTTCCTCCAGCGACAGACACCCACGGACAACACGCGCCAAACAATTCAAATGATTTACTCAGTCGGGCGGAAACAACGTATATATATATATATATACACCCCACCTCTAGGGGGGCATGCCCACTGCGCTGCAAGTCAGCCCTACCACATAAGGACAGCTGATAGCCTATTCTGGATCAGAAGGCTGTTGTTTTCGACCTGTCTGAGTAACCCACCCTATGCGCAGGCTAACTGCATTAAAATCGTATGCCTTTGAACCTATACATTAGTATGAAGAGCGATGTGAAATACTTTGAACCTGCTACACAAAATACATTTCCTTTGGTAATCATACTGGGGTAGATGTCCTCAGAATGCGATGTCGTGGAGCAAGAATGCTCCCAGCTAACAAAATGACGTCCCCAGGACGTCCCCTGAACGTCCCCGAATGTTATCAGGACGTCGCAAGGGGACGTCCCCAGGACGTTTTTATGTAGGGTCCCCTGAAAGTCCCGGGGACGTCGCAGACAAACGTCCCCGGGACGTCCATGTAACGTCCTCATAACATTTAGGGGACGTTCAGGGGACGTTTGTCTGCGACGTCATGGGGACGTTCCCTTGCGACGTCCTGGTAACTTTCGCATACCAAATGCAGAATCAATTTCTCAACCTTAATTGATAGTCACATTTATGCATTTAATGGATATTTGTTGTATACAAAGTATAAAATGCATATTAGCCTATAGTGAAAACTAAACTGAATGTGTTCACTTAAACTCAACAAGGTAATTTGACATCTTTATTTTTTTAAATCAACTTCAAGTAGGCCTATAACAGGCTGCTGCTAAGTATTGTGTATTGTAACTTATTATGTGTAGCCTATGCTTGTAGAAGAAAAAACACGATTTACAGTATAAACAAACACTTTATTCAAATACATTTTAAAAGCCTGAATTAATTCTTATATTTTAATTGTGTCAACCCCTCCTCATTCCCTCCCTACTCCTCCTCCTCGTCCTCCACCAGTTCGTCCGGAATCAACACCTGCAACATGAATTAGCTACAGTTAGACAGCAGATCAAATGCAAAGAACATTAAGTGGAAGTGTATTTTATCCATATGCTCCTGGAGTTATTTTTAGGACCGTAACAAGTGAAACGGAAAGCTTCCCTGACCTTCAGTATCCAGATATTTACAACCATCTAGCTAGTGCTAATCAACTTTCCTTCATCTAGTTCATCGTGAACATTTGTCCGACGTAGCATATCATTATGCTACTTTCCTTGCAAAACGTCTTGGTTTATTGTAGCTCTAGTCTAACTGTCCAAAAGTAGCTTGCTACTCTACAGTAGAGCTAACGCTACTTGACTAGCTAGAGCTATAGCCTTGTCCAAAAGTAGCTTCAGCTGTTTTGTATTTTCTGTATCCTTAAAGAGACGACACCACTAGTGTGTAGGCATCCGATTTAAAGCAGCTAGTTAGCTAGCTTACCTAGTGCTATCGAGAACATTTTTAACTATTGTACAAATTAAGATGATACTGTACGACGTCTCGATTTAGCCGACTTAGAAAACTAGTGCCAACTCAAATTGGCTAGAAATTAATATACATTAATTTTCGATATGGCTATTTCACGTTGGATAAACATACAAATACATAGATAGTAGAGCTAAAGTTTGTATTAAAACTAGGGATGGGACGTATGGCACTGACGCATCGATGCTTGTGTCGCAAAACCAATACGCACAGTTTCGAAAAAGTGTTTTGGAGCTTGTATCAAATTACGAAACCACGTGACAGACGACGTTCAATGCTTCAAACGTCACGAACTGGTTCGAAGTTTTGCCGCTCTTCTGAACCAGAGCCATGGAAGGAACGAGGCCACCGTTTCTTGTTAAAGACAAATCTCACATTGTCAGAGAAGCAGCACCAGGCATCGCTAGAGTTTCTTCCATCAGTCATTATTATTTAGCCAAATCCGTATAGTAATAATTATAAATCCGTGCATTTGTGTTGTGTTATTTTATTGAAATGAAACGTAACATGATAGGACTAGGTAGGTCTATACAGTGCCCAGAAAACAAATGTTGATGATTCGTCAACATTGTCAACAGTAATAATAATTCGTAAAAATAAAGTTCCCCCAGTTCACAATAGACCTACATATAACAAATGTTAAGAAAAAATCTGTGTTATCTAGTTTAATTGATATAAAGACCATTTCGTATAAAGTCCGTCCAACCGCTCTAACAAATAATGATCTCTTCGGTGGTGTAGTTGGTTAAAGCGTTGTACGACTACATATTGTTAATGCGAATCTGGGATCCCAAGTTCGCGCCCCAGTCCAGTGAATCTCGTACGATATTCTTTAACTTTTACTGTGAGAAAATGACATAATTCTAAAGGCCTACGGATGTATCACAACATTTTAATGTGTGAGCACTAATATCAGATCAAAATGAACACATGTAGCCTTAATTATATATTGAATAACGTAGGGTAGTCTACCGTCGGAGACAACCACTACGCCCAGCGGCGTAACAAGGACTTGGCGGGCCCGAGTGCAGATCTCACCAACGGGCCCCTTACCGACCTATCGTCAGGCGAAATTATTGAGTTTTCAGTTTAGCGATGCGCAAGAAAATTTAGGCTACTCATGATGTACAATTAAGGGTAACGACTGCTCCTTCTATGTGAAGATAGATGACTGTTTTCAAAAGTGAACGGCTCTGACTCGCGAGTCTCTGGCTCTAGATTATGCTTGCTACAACACGGAATGAGCATAATGGAACAGTCAGTCATGAGCCGACATATCTGCGACGTTTGAAATAGAGCACAGAGATGAGAAGAAAATCTGATCATTTACCAACGCTTATCCGACGTTATGAATGACGTTTCGATCTGTCATGTGTGCTATCTGGGTACTATTAAAAAACAAACTGTCACTTCGATGGTGAATATTTGATTTTATGTTCGTTAGATATGCTAGTTTACATTTAGTCTATCTAGCTTTAGCTATTTTCCGACTACATCCTGAACATAGTTTACTAAATCTAACCTGGCCGCTGCCTGGTAGCCTAGGCCTATATGTGCATTTTTATGACGTTTAATAGCCATGTCAACTGCATACACCAGACAGTAAACGTTATGTAATTATTAGCCTACCCTGGTGGCTGAGTTTCACACTCATTGCTGTTGCCGGGCTGGGGGTCAGACGTAGCGTCCTCTTCAACACGCTTCGCCACAATCCAAATGAGGATAGTTTTGACAGCTTTGCCACCCTTACATCTTGCTCTTTTCGTTCCTGCCGCTTTCTGGAGCCACGTTTATGTTAAAGGGCATGGCATGGGGTAGCCTAATTCGCTTAAAAACGCTAATGCAACACAACTGTAGTATCCCAACAACAACTGTCTGTGGTATTCCAACAACTGGATGGGAACAATCGTGTGTGGGTGGGCGGGAATCTTTGACAACAATATTACCCAGACATCCTTGCTATTTTTCGAGGGCAATATTACTTAATAAAAACGACATTTGTTTAATTCAGCAAAAGGCAAATGAGGAAAAATTAATTATTTGCTGTTGTTAACACTGACTGTTTTTAAATGTTTATTGGGCAGGTGATAGCTCATAATTCTGAATAACTGACACCATAATTGAGAAATGTTTGCGAATTGATAAGACTGGATCATATGTGAACATCAATTTGCGGTATCACAGCGGTGCAAGGGGCCCAGTCAGATTGCCTGAAGTTGCCCGGTCAGGTTGTCTCACTTTTACGGTGAGATCGAGGACGGGCCCCCTTTCGCCACGGGCCCTAGTGCAGCTGCACTCCTTGCACTCCCTATAGTTACGCCACTGACTACGCCTCATTCAGCCAGTTTAAACGGCTGCTAGATGACGCTGTTCATTTTCAAAGCGCCGATAGTTCGGCTCTTTGGGCCGGCACAATCCGGAAGAAACCACCAAAGCTTCACAAGGCATCGTTCGCCCATCCCTAATTAAAACATTACCTCAAATTCTGTCCTGGGTGGCCCACGTTCACAGGAGTGCGCTAAATTACTCTAAACTAGCCAACTACACAAAAAACACTATTAAAAACACAAAAACAAAGAACTAAACTATCAACACTAAAACTTAAGTTTAAGATATCTACACGAATTGATTATCAAACGGTATTATAGACAACTTTACGCGCCAAAACTAGGGGGCTGCCATAACTCTACAAATATGCAATTCATTTCCGCCGGAAGTGGTTTTCACAGCGTCTGCCGGTGTAAACACAGCGATTTGTCTATGCTAGTTTGGGATCACGGTTCTACTACTTTGACATACTAGGGATGGGCGAACGATGCCTTGTGAAGCTTTGGTGGTTTCTTCCGGATTGTGCCGGCCCAAAGAGCCGAACTATCGGCGCATTGAAAATGAACAGCGTCATCTAGCAGCCGCTTAAACTGGCTGAATGAGGCGTAGTGGTTGTCTCCGACGGTAGACAACCCTACGTTATTCAATATTTAATTAAGGCTACATGTGTTCATTTTGATCTGATATTAGTTCTCACACATTAAAATGTTGTGATACATCCGTAGGCCTTTAGAATTATGTCATTTTCTCACAGTAAAAGTTAAAGAACGTCGTTTGAGGGTCCCTGCATTGGGGCGCGAACTCAGGATTCCAGATTCGCATTAACAATGTTGGCGTACAGTGCTTTAACCAACTACACCACCGAAGAAATCATTACTTTTTGTTGCGGGTGGACGGCCTTTATACGATATGGTCTTTATATCAATTAAATTAGATAACACCGATTTTTTCTTAACATTTGTGATATGTAGGTCTATTGTGAACTGGGGGAACTTTATTTTTACAAATTATTATTACTGTTGACAATGTTGACGAATCATCACTGGCACTGTATAGACCTACCTAGTCCTATCATGTTACGTTTCATTTCAATAAAATAACACAACACAAATGCACGGATTTATAATTATTACTATACGGATTTGGCTAAATAATAATGACTGATGGAAGAAACTCTAGCGATGCCTGGTGCTGCTTCTCTGACAATGTGAGATTTGTCTTTAACAAGAAGCGGTGGCTTCGTTCCTTCCCTGGCTCTGGTTCAGAAGAGCGGCAAAACTTCGAACCAGTTCGTGACGTTTGAAGCATTGAACGTCATCTGTCACGTGGTTTCGTAATTTGATACAAGCTCCAAAACACTTTTTCGAAACTGTGCGTATTGGTTTTGCGACACAAGCATCGATGCGTCAGTGCCATACGTCCCATCCCTATGACATACTTGTCGTTTGACATTTACTACTGGATAGGTTGCCAACGTTGTGGCATGTACGTGTCGATAACGTCGTCGCCATACTTTTAAGTACATTTAGAGTAGATTTATAGTTATAAAGCTTTTGCCAGTCCATCATTTTGGAGCTTTTAACATGGAGCAAAGGAAATGTCAGAAGATGACTTTTAGTCAGTGATTCATTAGAACATTTGTTGTCTAGTAGCTCTTCAATCTCTCAGCAAAATGTAGGCTAATTATTTGGCTAAAGGATGCCACACGTATCAGACAGAAGTTGTTCAATAAATTCGTAGCCCGACATTAAAACCATTTATGGTCGGTTGACTGATCGCGTTGTTGTACCCAATCAAAGGAATAAACACACAGGAACATCATGAACATTCAAATGGTCTTGCCAGTTGTCCTTGCAAAACATGTAGCATAATGTTCTTTATTTATTGCCAGGACACGGTACAAGTAGGCTAGCCTAGGCATACGTAAAATTGAAAGCTAACGCTAATTCGTTTGGAATTTCTAGGCTATACTTGATGTTACATGTTGATGTTCAGCCTATTCAATTTAACAACTTCAGAAGGACAAGACAGGCAGTACACTGTTATCCTTATTTATGTGGCAATTGTCACTGCCTGAAGAGACGTGCCAACGTAACTATTCTTCCTATGTACCCGGTTATGAAAACAAGCACCGGTTGGCTACACACCTCATGCCGGGCTTATATAGATGTGTGTTTTGGCACTTTGAAAGGTTTGAATTATTATATCCACATATCAATGTATAATTATTAAATCCACTGCAACAATAGGACAAAGGAACACCAACAAAATGTGAATATCCTACAAACAATACTGTAGTATAGCCTAACAGTAACAGGCTAGAGGCGATTCTAGAGGCGATTCTAGGTTTTAAAACTGGTCGTAGCACTCTATCCAACCACTCGTTCAGGTGCTTTCTCCAGTGTTTGCAACCACGTCGTTCCCGAACCACTTTTCTTCATGTTGTAAATGTTATATCCTCTTTGTCACTGCGATATCAGTGCTTTGTCGGCACAACGGATCTAGCTAGCAAAACAAACCCAGCCCGCCAGAGCGGAAGTGGATTGCATATAGGGGAGCAGTTCAGGAAGTAGAGCGGAAACGGCTCATGAACTTGTCTATAGCTATAAATGAAGGATGCGGGATCAAAAAGTTTTGCTGTCTCTCAACGACTTCTTCACTCAACAACAGGGTTCACGTCACGAGCGGTGACGTCCGCGAGGAACAGTTCTACCTGGTGCTTGGATAGGCTGGATCCAGCTTAGATGTTTTGTTTCAGTACATCCCCAAATTATTTATGACTTAATGTATTACTTCGCTCAAATGCAAGTTATTGGTACCATACATAAACAATTGATTTAATACTGTACAGTTTCCAGAGTGACAGTAGGCTATAGCTCGAGCAATTTCACATCACAGAATGACACGCTGGTTTCGCCCAACCAGTCTACACGTCCACATGTTTTGTGGATTTGGAAAAGGCGTTCGACCGTGTCCCTCGGGGGATCATGTGGGGGGTGCTCCGAGAGTACGGGGTACCGGATTTCCTGATCGGGGCTGTCCGGTCCCTGTACGACCGGTGCCAGAGTTTGGTCCGCATTGCCGGTAGTAAGTCAAACTTGTTTCCGGTGAGGGTTGGACTCCGCCAGGGCTGCCCTATGTCACCGATTCTGTTCATTACCTATATGGACAGAATTTCTAAGCGCAGCCAGGGTGTTGAGGGGGTCCGGTTTGGTGACCTCAGGATCGGGTCGCTGCTTTTTGCGGATGATGTGGTCCTGTTGGCTTCATCGGGCCGTGACCTTCAGCTCTCACTGGAGCGGTTCGCAACCGAATGTGAAGCGGCTGGGATGCGAATCAGCACCTCCAAATCTGAGGCCATGGTAATCGACCGGAAAAGGGTGGAGTGCCATCTCCGGGTCGGGGAGGAGATCCTGAACCAAATGGAGGAGTTCAAGTATCTCGGGGTCTTGTTCACGAGTGAGGGAAGAATGGAGCGCAAGGTCGACAGGCGGATCGGTGCGGCGTCCGCAGTGATGCGGGCTCTGCATCGGTCCGTCGTGGTGAAGAAGGAGCTGAGTCGAAAGGCGAAGCTCTCTATTTACCAGTCGATCTACGTTCCTACCTTCACCTATGGTCACGAACTATGGGTAGTGACCGAAAGAACGAGATCGCGAATACAAGCGGCCGAAATGAGCTTTCTCCGCAGGGTGTCCGGGCTCTCCCTTAGAGATAGGGTGAGAAGCTCGGTCATCCGGGA
This sequence comes from Hypomesus transpacificus, assembly GCF_021917145.1. NCBI lineage: Eukaryota > Metazoa > Chordata > Actinopteri > Osmeriformes > Osmeridae > Hypomesus > Hypomesus transpacificus. The sequence goes on from NW_025813796.1 coordinate 3,924,770, forward strand.
GGGGCTCAGAGTAGAACCGCTGCTCCTCCGCGTCGAGAGGAGCCAGCTGAGGTGGCTCGGGCATCTGATTAGGATGCCTCCTGGACGCCTCCCTGGTGAGGTGTTCCGGGCACGTCCCACTGGGAAGAGGCCCCGGGGAAGACCCAGCACACGCTGGAGGGACTATGTCTCTCGGCTGGCCTGGGAACGCCTCGGGGTCCCCCAGGAAGAGCTGGTGGAAGTGGCCGGGGGGAGGGAAGTCTGGGCCTCCCTGCTTAGGTCGCTGCCCCCGCGACCCGATCCCCGGACAAGCGGCAGATGACGGACGGACGGACGGAGAATGACACACAAATGAAAATATCAGTTCGGAATTTAGATGGTTACGTTATGACCAACGAATGACGTTCTGGAACCCCCCGAAAGTTTTAAACATAATGTCATATCATAACCAACCAGGGACGTTCCTGGAACGTCCCGAATGTCCCCCGAAAGTTTTAAACATAATGTCGGATCATAACCAACCAGGGACGTTCCTGGAACGTCCCCTGAAAGTTAAAAAATAAATGTCTAAATTGTGACCTTTTAGGAACTTTAATAACGTCCTAAGGACGTCCTAGGGACGTCCTAAGTATAACGTCACGGTATGACCTATAGGGGACCAAATAGGAACGTCGCCGAACGTCCCCAGGACGTCCCTTGTTAGCTGGGGTTGTACTTGCTGTTGTAGACTACTTACTAAATGCCAATTGTGATTGCCAATATGCCAATTGTAATATAATCGTCTGTTACATGAGTATAGCTACATTATTTTACAAATGTATATAAAAGGCCCCTGCTCACAGGTCCCTCATACCAGAATTCCACTTCTATTTCCCTCTCAGTAAACTACTTGCCACACAACTGTTTTGTTTTTACAATCATATTCATTTTATAGATCCTGCTTCCCACAGCCTAGTAAGTATCTTCTAACTTGCAATGTACAGTGCTTGGTTTTAGTACCTGATAAGCCAAGCTTGGACCTTCCCTTTGTGAATGGCTAGTGAAAAACATCTAATAAATGATGACATTTTGATTGGTTCCAAACAAAAAACCATAATGATATATTTAACAAAAGGTAGAAAAAAAGAAAGTAATAGTGATCATTTAAATAAGAGTTTTAACAAGTTTGAGGCTTGACCATGACAACGGTCAGGGATATACGGCAGGCAGCACAGACATGTTCCTCTCAGTTGGATTTCAGCACAACAGTGATGGAACCTTCTGAGGCAGCTGTCACAGCCAACCTGAGATTTTATTTGGGGGAGGGAGGATTTTGGCAGGTATAAAAAAACAGTGTTACCAAAATCCTACTCCCCTTCTAACTTTTACATTTTTGTAACAAGTATCAAAAGCTTTTTATGGCATACTATACAGGGCATGAGGAGCCACTAAAATATTTTTGGGGTATGTCAGATCTTATAGCCCCAAGATATGGGAGGGAGTAGGATTTTGGCAGGTATGATGAACAGTGTTGCCAAAATCCTACTCAGAATCACAATTTAGTTTAATCGCCATGTATGTTATACAAACACAGAATTTACTGTGGCAGGGAGGTGCAAACACTAAACATATACAAATCTTAAAGGCACTAAAGTTTCAACATTCCTAAAAACTAAATTAAACAATTTAAAAATGAAATATATATATAAAAATAAGAATGAGCAGCATGAGTGGTCAACATCGTGCAATCAGATACTGGGTTAAATAATGAATGAATGTCAGTGGGGGTCCTTGGCCTTGTTGAAGAGGCCATTAGCAGATGGAAAGAAACTGTTCTTATGGCGTGAGGTTTTGGTCCTGATGGACCGCAGCCTTCTGCCGGAGGGGAGTAGCTGGAACAGGGAGTAGACAGGTTGGGAGGGGTCTGCCACAATCTTCCTCGCTCGCGCCAGGGTCCTTGAGGTGTGTAGGTCCTCGAGGGTAGGCAGATTGCAGCCGATCACCATCTCAGCAGTGCAGATGATACGCTACAGTCTGCTCTTGTCCTTGGCAGTGGCAGCAGCGTACCAGATGGTGATGGAAGAGTTGAGGATGGACTCAATGATGGCTGTGTAGAAGTGCATTCAAGTAGCAGTTGGTTTTTAGGATTGTTAAATTGGTGAGGTAGCGTGTGAGATAAAGAGAACTCATATACAGTAGCCTACTGCTGTAGCTCTCCAGTAATACGCGCAGACACACGAATCGTTGTAAAGAACAGGGCGATCTTTATTCTCTCGTTGCCGATCATCAATCCTGTGAAAACTGCAAATAAAAAAATACTTAAAACAGCTCCTTGCAGAAACTTCATTGTATTAGCACTAGCTATTATCTTAACACAGCAAGCGATACGGCTAAGCTAGCTAAAACAGGCAACATATCAACATACCTCGTTGGCAACAATTACTAAAGGAGCTAAAAACGATTTCTTCAACAAACTTGTTTCTTACAGTTTCAATAGGAAATTAGGTTAACAGCTACTATAGACATTTTTGCTAATGGACTGTGCTTATAGCGCTGCATAGCAGATCCTTTTGTCTCAGTGTGTGTTTCACACAAAAAGAGTCACACAGGCAATGTACACAAATTTGTTCCGCCCCAAGCTATTTAGAACACGTAGGAGACATAACATTTATACACATACAACTTATAATAACCACTACATAAATGAACTTACTGAGACATAAACATGTTAATAAGCTAAGGGCAGTTACACTCCCACCAAAATCCTTAAAGATTTTTTCAGATTTTTATTGTATTGAATTTCACTTTAATGATAAGGCACATGTATGGTGAAGTCTTATCTTTACTCACTCTGATAGTCTACCAAAGTTAGCTACAGATCCGTCCAAAGAATGACGGAAGCAAGACAGTGCTTTAATCAGCTTCCACTAGTGTGACAGTTTTTTGGATAGGACGCTCAAGATAAGCAGGCTTGGATATACGTTGTCCCTTTGCGTCGAGCGTAGGGTCGCTAATCAGGAATTTCAGCTTTCTCACTCTCCCATTCTTCCCTGGGAACACTTCAGTTACCTTTGCCAACTTCCAGTGGTTACACGGAGCCATGTCGTCTTGCAAAAGAACAATGTCATTGACACGTGCATTTCTTCTGACCTCTGTCCATTTCTGCCGACACTGAAGATTTAAGAGATATTCTCTCCTCCATCGCACCCAGAAGTTGTTGGCAAGGAGCTGCACCAGACGCCATCTTTTGCGGAGATATAGGTCTTCCCTAACAAACTTCCCGGGAGGTGGCGCGAGTATGGTGGACTTCATAGTTAGGATATGGTTTGGCGTCAATGGCTCTGGGCAAGACGAGTCGCTCAGATAATCAGTGGTTAAAGGCCTGCTGTTCACAACAGCCATGACTTCATACAAGAATGTCCTGAGAGAGGAGCCGTCAAGTTGTTTGGAAGACTGGTCTAGAATTGACGTCAAGACACTTCTGACAGTTCGAATTTGTCTTTCCCAAACACCGCCCATATGGCTCGAGGCTGGCGTGTTCATGATAAACTCACATCCTTGTTCCTTGAAGCTCTCTTTCTCCATCGCTTCCAATGCCTCAGTGAACTCCCTTTTTGCGCCTACAAAGTTTGTGCCTTGGTCGCATCATAATTGCCGTATTGGTCCATGGATAGCAATAGTAGCACGCAGTGCATTAATGAAAGAGTCAGTGGACAGATCGTCAAGCATCTCAATATGCACTGCTCTAGAAGACATGCAGGTAAGCAGTAGTCCATAGCGCTTTAACTCTTTCCTTCCTTCTTTAATGTAGAATGGTCCAAAACAATCCATCCCACAGTAGGTAAAAGGAGGTGCTTCTTCAGTGCGTTCAACTGGGAGATCTGCCATCTTCTGCTGTTCTGTTGGTCTTCTTGCCTTTCTACACCTTGTGCATCTGTAAATACGTGAGGACACTGCTTTACTGCATCCTAGAATCCATATGCCATTGGCCTGAATCTCGTTCATCGTCATTGCCCGTCCTTGATGATACGCTGTCTCATGGTAGTGTTTTATGAGAAGTGAAGACACGTGCTCATCCCGTGGAAGAATTGCAGGATGCTTAACATGCGGATGGAGGGCTGCATGAGTCAAACGTCCTCCTACTCTGAGAATGCCTTGCTCGTCCAAGAATGGACTTAGTTTTTGCAGCTTGTTCTTTTCCTTGATCTGATTCCCACTGCTACGTCTCAGACACTGGAGGTCTTGTAAAAGGCTGGCTTCTTTGACCATTTTTATGATGCTCAATTCTGCTTCTCTCCTTTCATGCAAAGGAAAGGAATCACTTGAATGTTGCTGAAGGCCTTTGACTTGCTTTGCTCTGCGCTTGAGATCTTGCTAAGGCCCTCACCAGTCTTGACCATTCCGAAAAATTGTGCAGGTGATCCAGGAGCGACCTCTCCTCCTTGGCCTTGGTGTCATGCACAAATACCTGTTTGAGCTCAGGATCAGCACTTAGGACTTCTCCCACCATGACGTCTTTGAATGGAAGCTCTTCCTTCCACAAGAAGGCTGGTCCTGTGAACCAGTTGGACGTCTTTAGCTTCAGTGCTGCAAGACCCCTGGATGCGTGGTCTGCGGGATTGTCTTCTGAAGCTACATAACGCCACTGAGCAGATACTGTGCTTTGTTTGATTCGCTGTACTCAGTTGGCCACAAAAACATGGAACCTCCTCGCGTCATTATTGATGTATCCAATGACAACCTTACAATCCGTCCAGAAGAATTCATGAATGCAGTTTACTTCAAGGTCTTTTTTCAGCAAGTCACTAATGCGAACAGCCACGACAGCTGCAGACAGCTCCAATCTTGGTATGGTAGTGACCTTGGTAGGTGCAACTCTTGACTTCCCCATGACTAAGAAGCAATGGATTTTTCCTGTTGTACTGACTGCTCTGAGATACGTGCACACGCCATAGCCCGCTGTGCTGGCATCCGAGAAAATGATGAAGTTCATAATGCTGGACTTTAAAGCCACTGGGAACGTAGCATCTTGCTATCTTTACGGCAGCCAGGTGTTTTAATTCTAGAAGCCAGGATTCCCACAAAGGTCTCAGATCTTCAGGTAAGGCATCGTCCCAATTAAGTTTGTCTCTGCACATCTGCTGCAGGATCTGTTTTCCTATCAGAATGAAAGGTGCGGCAAAACCAAGTGGGTCATATACTGAGGCAACAGTGGACAACACTCCTCTTCGAGTGAGTGGATTGTCTTTGACCACCACTCTAAACTGAAACTGATCCAAAGTCACTCACCACTGAACTCCAAGTGCCCTTTCTACTTGGAGCTCTCCAAAGGCCAGGTTTAAGTCTTTGACGCCTTCTGCACGTTCTACTTCAGGGATTGTGTCAAGTACTTCCTTGCTGTTGGAGACAAACTTATGAAGATGGAGTTTACCCATGCTGCAGAGGTCTCTTGCTTCCTTAACCAATTGGATTGCTTGGTCCTGGGTTTCCACACTAATTAATCCATCATCCACATAGAAGTTCCTTTGGATGAACCTGACAGTTTGCTCACTGAACCGTCCACGTCCCTGTGTGGCAAGATGTTTGAGTCCATAGTTGGCGCAGCCTGGGGAAGAAGCTGCCCCAAACAAGTGAACTTTTATCCGATAGATGGAGGGCTGTAACTCCAGGTTCCCACCGTCCCACCAGAGGAACCTCAGGTAATCTTGATCGTCTTCCTTGCCGTAGAATTGGTGGAACATGCGTTCAATGTCGCACATGATTGCCACCATGCCTTTACGGAAACGGCAGAGTACTCCCACTAAGATATTTGTTAAATCAGGACCAGTCAGCAGATGGTCGTTCAGTGATGTCTGTTGAAACCTTGAAGCACAGTCGAACACAACGCGTATTTTACCAGGCTTCTGTGGATGGTACACCCCATGGTGTGGGATGTACCATACTGGGGATTTATTCAAGTCTTCTAGCGGGACTTTCTCAGCATCTCCACGACCTATTGTTCCGTTCATAAAGGTTGTGTAATCTTTATAGTACTGCTGATTTCTCTTCAACTTCCTTTCAAGGCATTTAAGACAATGCACGGCACACAGCTTGTTGTTGGGTCAGTTGGGTCTTTCTTCTTTGAAGGGTTGCAGGATTTCATAGTGACCATCACTCTTCAGCCTAATGCTATTCTTCATCTTAACTAGGAATCCAAGATCCTCTTGAGATATTTGACCATATTCCGTTGCCCTCTCACTAAAGTCAAATTCAAGAACTTTCATTATTTCTGAAGGTGAGACTAGTTCCTTAATCTGGGTTCTATGAACATAGTGAACTTCGCATGTAAGATCAGACCAGGGCTGTAAACCTGGAGTCACTCGCTTCACAAGTACATGATGACTCAATCCGATCAAATCTCCATAGTCGATGTCAGGGTTGCCATAGCCAATCACACTCCAGCCTAAGTCTGTTTTTAGTGCGAACGGTTGATGTTCTTCGCCGGCCACCACTTGTCTTGAAACAAGAGCCTGAGGGCAGTTGTAACCGATCAGCAAACCAACATCACAACTTTGCAGAGGGGCAATCTCATCTGAGATGTGCTCCAGGTGCGGCCATGCCTTTGCAGTGTTCGGAGTGGGGATATGACCTCTATTCGCGGGTATAAATTCTTTAGAGTAAGTATCCGGCAGGGGTATTGCTTTGTTGAAGTAGAACCCTCTTACTTGCAGGCCTGTCAGTTTCTGACAGGACACTTTGGCATCCCTTGAAGACATTGTTGACAACTTTAGTTGAACTGGCACGCTCTTGGTGTTAATAAGCTAAGGGCAGTTACAACTGCAATGCATACAAGGTGAAAATAATGGGGCATTGAGTTGTATTAAACATAGATGAACACAGTTCTATTTGAACATTTCAAGGATATAGAAGAAAATAAATTTCCTATGTGCTTATGCTGATCACAATAGCCATGTCCTTATCACCTGTTCATACAGCCAACTCCAGAATTACTGGCAGCACATTGACAGATATAAGTGAAAGATGTGTAAAATACACAACAATATTTAGGAATTTACCAGCAGTAAAATGTTGTAGCCTATATAGATAAGGTGACACAAAGGCAATATTCTTTTAACCCTATTGCAAACCTGTGGGCTGAGCTGAAGATGAGTGCACAAGAGAGTAGGACCCTGGATGATCTGGAGGGATTCTGTAAAGAGGATTGCTCTCTGATTCCTGACAAACCCTATTTGACTGTAAATTATGTAATATTTGTTTTCTCTATTCACTATCAACACCGTCCTATCCTCAGAGACTTCATTTTAAGTAATTGTGTTATTTAAACATTCTCTCCATCTGCAGATTGATAAAAGGCTTCTTATAAAACCCACAACTCAGCTTAATTGTGTAACTCTGTTAGTGAAATGACAAACACTTTCTCTATTAAGGAGTTAACAGTTTGCCCTGTAGCAGAACAGCGATCAGATGTTTTTCAATCCGCAGACATTATCCTACGTAATCAGTGATGTGAAACGTCGCATTTGCAGTACAATGCATTTCACAATGCATTTTAGAAACAGTATAATAAAACTGAATTCCCTGAAATGTTCAAATAGAGCTGTGTTATCTATGTTTAATACAACTAAATGCCCCATTATTTTCACCTTGTATGCATTACACTGTGTATGAGTTCTCTTTATCTCACACGCTACCTCACCAATTTAACAATCCTAAAAACCAACTGCTACTTGTATCAACTATTTAATGATGCAGCAATTCAGTATTTCTTTTTAATTTACCGGGGGAGTAGGATTTTGGCAACACTGTTCATCATACCTGCCAAAATCCTACTCCCCCCCCATTTCTTGGGGCACCAAGATCTGACACACCCCAAAATTATTTTGGTGGCTCCTCATGCCCTGTCAAGTGTGCCATAAAACGTTTTTGATACTAGTTGCAAAAATGTAAAAGTTAGAAGGGGAGTAGGATTTTGGCAATACTGTTTTTCATACCTGCCGTAACCCCCCCCCCCCCCCTCATATCTTGGGACTGTAAAATCAGACACATCCCCAAATTTTTTTGGTGGCTCCTCATGCCCTGTAAAGTGTGCCATACAAAGCTTTTAATACTAGTTGCAAAAATGTAAAAGTTAGAAGGGGAGTAGGATTTTGGCAACACCGTTTTTCATACCTGCCGAAATCCTGCCCCCCTCATATTTTGGGATTATAACATTTGACACACCCCAAAATTATTTAAGTGACTCGTCTTGCCCTGTAGAGTGTGCCATGAAAAGCTTTTGATACTTGTTGCATAAATGTAAAAGTTAGAAGGGGAGTAGGATTTTGGCAACACTGTTTTTCATACCTGCCGAAATCCGCCTCCCCCCAGCCCCATATCTTGGGCTATAAGATCTGACACACCCCAACTATAAGGGGATGAGGACAATCTGGATGGCGACACTAACTGGGTGATAGCTTGTCAACTGGTATTGAATACAATACTTTTTTCTACTTTTTTTTTACTAGAAACTTTTCTCTACTTTTTTTACTACTAGAAACATTTATAATGAAGCATTGGTATTTCTTTGTATAAGTGGTAATGTTATTATAGGTGACAGTGACAGTTTTTGCCATTCCTAATGTTTGATCATTCATTATCATTCCACAAATTAATCTTAATGTTTATCCAAAATCTCAGGTTGGCTGTGACAGCTGCCTCAGAAGATTCCATCACTGTTGTGCTAAAATCCAACTGAGAGGAATATGTCTGTGCTGCCTGCTGTAAACATCCCTGGCCTGTTTTCATGATCAAGCCTCAAACTTGTTAAAACTCTTATTTAAATGATAAATTTTTCTTTTTTTCTACCTTTTGTTAAATATATCATTATAGTTTTTTGTTTAAAATAAATGTGATGGAACCAATCAAAATGTCATCATTTATTAGATGTTTTTCACTAGCCATTCACAAAGGGAAGGTCCAGGCTTGGCTTATCAGGTACTAAAACCAAGCACTGTACATTGCAAGTTAGAAGACACAAACTAGGCTGTGGGAAACAGGATCTCTAAAATTGATATGATTGCAAACACAACAGTTGTGTGGCAAGTAGTTTACTGAGAGGGAAATAGAAGTTTAATTCTGGTAGGAGAGACCTGTGAGCAGTATGGAGTCAAATTAGGGTCAATAATAATTTGCAGGAGCAGAAAACGATTAGCAGGAGCAGAAATAGTTTTGCATTTGTAAAAAAGTGTTGTGTTATGCGAATTATTTTTGACAAGCACTTTTTTTACGAATGCAAATCTTTTTCTGCTCCTGCTAATCATTTTCTGCTCCTGCTAATCTTGTTCTGCTCCTGCTAATCGTTTCCTTTTCTGCTCCTACTAATCGTTTTCTGCTCCTGCTAATCTTGTTCTGCTCCTGCTAATCGTTTTCTGCTCCTGCTAATCGTTTTCTGCTCCTGCAAATATTTTGCCGTGTCATAATTGGGTCAAAAAGGTTTCCTATCAGCATGTTGCTTGTTGAGTAGCCAATCAGAATGCTGATCGCCGACCATCCAATAATGGGGCGCCAAGTTCTCTGGAGTCATTCAACATGGAGGAGCCTGAGGCCAATGCATCATTTACATTACATTTAGTCATTTAGCAGACGCTCTTATCCAGAGCGACTTACAGTAAGTACAGGGACATTCCCCCGAGGCAAGTAGGGTGAAGTGCCTTGCCCAAGGACACAACGTCATTTAGCACGGCTGCATAGACCAGTCTGACCCTGTGTTGTTCTGTGCATCTGACAATAAAAGACTTGAACAACAGTAGACAAAAACATTTGGTCAATCACTGAAATAACAGTACTAATCACTATACTATATACTACACAATACTAATCCTTTTAAGATGGTGCTACATTAATCACTAGTCTCATTTTAAACATTGCGGTCTAGGCCGTACATATAATGGGTAACTCTTACTTGATAGAGTAAAGTTAGCATTGTGGAAATTGTTTGCAATATCCATGCTGCATAACCTCCTCTGCGTAAGAGGAGAAACATCTTACTCACACAAACACACTTTCAGAGCACAAAAGCAATGTGAAAGTTATGAATTGACAAAATAAGCTACTCAAATCAAACATTTGATCTTATTGATGTAACCTAAACCAGACTGAAGCTTGTCTAAGAATCAGAGGTAGCAAGGACAAAGGGGTCATGGACTCGGTATTCCCCGCTATGGATATTCAATTAAATGAAGGAAGAAGGAGACTGCGTACAAAAATAATGCACTTTATTTTCTGATGTCTTGTTTAAGGGTAAAGATTTAAATAGATGTACATCAATACATCAATCATTAGGACTACTTAAGTTAGTGTGGCAACAATTCCCATATAGTGCTCACACAAGCCACTAAGCAGCTCCAAAGCTGCGGTTCGGCTACTATGCCTGCTACAACCGTACCACCAAATTACCACACCGTACCGTACCACAGCTTTGTCTCCTGTCCATCCTGAACAGGTACAGTAATCTGCAAAAAGTGTGTATTTCATGGACAAGTAACACTGCGCCCTGACAGTGACTGTCTACCAACTCAGATACTATTATACAAAACATTAGGCTATATCACAACACAATATCACATTGAAATAAAAAGGCATCTTTACCTGTTGGTGTTCTAGCATTTTTTTTTACATTATGAATTTCATTACGCTTCTTTGGTGAGACCTCTAGGTACCCTGTTAGCGCGTTAGCCATCAATACATACATTTTCCAACATGAGATGCACAGTTTTACAGGTTTGTGTGAACAATTTAAGTTTAAATTCAGTACATTCTTGAAAGCAAATTTTGATTGTGAAATTAGGCTGCATGTTTGACTGTGGGTAACATTGAGAATGATTTTAGACAATCTTATAAACGTTGTTATTGTGAGGAAGATCTCGAAGCGTGTAGCGTTAGTCAACCTTTGTGTGTCAATATGTGCTGCGGTCGGTGATCAGCATTCTGATTGGCTACTCAACAAGCAACGTGCTGATAGGACACCTTTTTGACCCGATTTTGACACGGCAAAAGATTTGCAGGAGCAGAACAAGATTAGCAGGAGCAGAAAATGATTAGCAGGAGCAGAAAACGATAAGCAGGAGCAGAACAATATTTGCAGGAGCAGAAAACGATTAGCAGGCGCAGAAAATGATTAACAGGAGCAGAAAACGATTTGCATCTTTAATAAAACGTATTTGTCAAAAATAATTTGCATAATACAACGCTTTACGGATGCAAAACAATTTCTGCTCCTGCAAATTGTTTTCTGCTCCTGCTAATTGTTTTCTCCTCTTGCTAATCGTTTTCTGCTCCTGCTGATTACTATTGACCCTAATTTGATTCCATAGAGCAGGGGCCTTTTTATATAGCCTACATTTGTAAAATAATGTAGCTATACTCATTTACCAGACGATTATATGCCAATTAATTGGCATATAGTGCATTTAATAAGTATACCTATAACAGCAAGTACAACGTAATCAAGAATCAGAAGTGAACAGTTCTACTAAAAGTGATTCGTACATATGAATACGAAGGAGGCTCGCTTTTACCAGACAGTGACATAACAGCGACTAGGCCTTCAACATAATTCACATATTACCCTAATTCCGAAAACATCGTTTTTCAAGTGCAGAAGTATGTCTTTTCTCTTGAGACAATCATTCGGATTTTAGGAGTAGCACGACATACAAATCGTATAGGCTCTCAAGTGCAGCACAACATAACTTATATTTTGATGAAACATGAATTAAATAGCCTAGTGACAGTTTACTCAAAGCATAAGTCGAGGGACCTACGCTTGTAAAAATCGCCTCGGTTCGTCAAACTACAACTAGCAATATGCTAGGAAGGCAGTGCGCGTTCACGCGTAGGGGAGTGGGATTCTGCGGGGGAGTATTCGGTCCAACACCGGCTTGTCCGGTCTTTCGCAGAACGGTGGCTCGCCTTCCTAGCGCCAAGACTCGCTTGCAACTAGCTGTACACGTCATACTTTGCATTAACGAGCGTGTGAGTTGCGAGCGTGTGAGCTAAGGCATTGCAGTGGAAACTGGAAGAATGTGGTACAAGTCCGATCAATAAGCAGATACATTGTGTGAACTTTACGAAAATCAATGCTATTTGTACTGAATAGTATTCCTTTCACTTGGTTTTTTGTAATATAAGCCTTTTCTAGATGCGTACAACTCAGACTCACCAAATGTTCATTGTTCTTTTTTTATGTGTTTTTAGATTGACTGCTGTAGCGGGGTTTTCTCGGTTAAGATTGACAATACTTAATTTATGATAAATTATCTAGTTCTAGGGGCACCACCTCATAATGGGCCTCATTCACCGATATATTCCTAAATTATTGCTTAAATTTCTTCTTAAGAAAGTTCCTAAGAAAAGTCTATGTGTGATTCATGACGTGTTCCTAAACAGCGGAATTGTTCGCAGGTGTGTTCTTAGAATAGTGAATCCCAATATTTCGTAAATTGAAAGCTTGTGCCCAGTTGCTCCTATTTAGCATTAATTAACGCCCTGTAATTCCCATAAAAGGGCACGAGATGGCAGGGCCGTGTGTACAGTCAGAAAATTTTCAAAAATACGTGGGAAAGACGGTAGAGGCCTCAACGCCAAAAGAAAGAAAAATTTCAGTAATTCTGAAGTGGATATATTACTGCAAGACATAAGCGCAAAACGCAACATCTTATTTAGTAGCTTCAGCAGTGGCTACAAAGCGGTAAATAAAACCGATGCATGGAATGCAATTACCCATGCAGTGAATGCTGTATCCGGAGAAGGGCACAGAACAGAGGAAGTTAAAAAGAAGTGGTTTGATCTGAAATCAGAGACCCCCAAAAATTGCTCAAAACATAGAAAACAGACGCTGGCCACTGGAGGGGGGAACGCTGGGCCACAGTTATCTGAGCTGGACCAGCGCATTGGGGCCTTAATTGGACAGACAGCCCTCATGGGTGTGCCATCGGCCAAGGATTTGGATACAGACATCGGCCCCGTGTCGGCTGTTTCATCTCCTAGATGAGTCTTGCGCGACCAGCCAGGACGTCCTCACTAGACGCATGCCCATAGCTGAGCGTGTATAGACACGTACTCCACGGAAAGGGGTGACGACGCCACAGTATTTCATGGATTTGTTTGCTAGAGGTATCTGATAGAAGGCATTAGTTAGGTCAGTTGCTATCAGGTGTCTCCATTGGACTGTTTGTCGTATGGTGCTGTCAACGTCAGGCATCAGAGAGGGCTGGGGTTTGGAATATCGGCCAACGTCCGTGAAGGCAGTAACCAGACGATACCCGCCACTCTGTTTCCTCACTAAGAACGAAGGGTTGAGATACTCCACCGACACATCCTCTGGACGATGGAAGACCCTGAGACTCTCCAGTTCATCAAACTTTTGTAGTAACTCAGTAAGTTTGTCCCTGCCATACAGAGGTAAGCGGCCTTTGCGTTGGGGTGGTTCCACAGGACCCATGTTAACTTTGGCTTCAAACGGGCCTAGGGCACCATTGTAACCAGGGATAGCAGGGTTGGATACCTCATCATGTTGGTCCAGTAATGTACGGAACCTATGTTTGATGGCAGGAGAGAGCAAGTTGTCCGGACCCAATTGGACGCTTTGGGAGTGCTTAGGTCCAGTAGCTGGTGACAAAAGGTGCCTGACTATGGGCATGCTGGTGTAAGGAGCAGGTACTGGGCGAGGAGTGGTAGGGGATGAGAGAGGATCCACTTGGCAAAAGTGTTGGTGGCGCTTAATGATGTGAGGCTCATTAGAGAGGTTAGGGATACGGATCCTCCCTGCGATGCTGGATACGACCCCAGGGTGGGGCCAGGTCTGTGCCACATCACACTTGCGTACACGACCATACTGTGATAGATGTGAGAGGAGCACGCAATACAATGGTGCGACGGACGGTATTGATGTCATGATGGCTACCAGTGGAGCCATAGGGAAATGCTGTCCCATCACCCAAGGTGACAAGTCTTTTAGCAGGTCGCACAGAAATATCATTTGTATGTCGGCAAACATGTCAGTTCTCAATTGTGCGTAAGAGTGCTCTTGGGTGTCCGTAAATTCTGTTCTTACCTAAGAACAAATCCCAAATAAGAAAACATTGGTGAATGCCAGAATCTTCGTGAAAACTGCGTAAGTGGGGTTTGAGAACAAATTTGTTCGTAAGAACATTTGGTGAATGAGGCCCAATAATTTGTTTAAAGGGACTGAGGAAACCTTATTTAACCTTATTGAATAAAAGCCTTCGTTATAATCAGTCTAATCCTAAAGTAACGAATTCTATGAAAGTATAAGTATAACCTATTTTAGAGTTCTTTCCCCTGGAACAGATTTCATGTTCCAACCGAGGGGGGCTGTCGCTGTTTTGGTGTGTGGGGCTGCATCAAATACCCTTTTTAGCTCTGTTAAATTGCTGCACTAGTCCACACTTGACCAGTGGGGATCTCATTCTATCATGACTGTAACTGTTAGCTGCTCCTGGCATTCTCTAATCCCTGCTCTCCTCTCTCTGTCCCCCCCCCCCCCACACACACATTACCTGTGGTTTGGGGGGTTGGAGCTGTCAGGACCTGCTTGGTCGTCGGTCTGCCAACGTTGGACCAGGTCGTCACCCGGAATCCAGTCTCCATGACGGCCAACAGCGAGTTTCCCGGTCCCATGCAACGTCTATAAAGGCGAACAATGGGTTTTGGTGTTTCAAAACCCATTGACACTGTATGACTATGTTTAGCTTGTGTTCTGCTCCTCTCTCCTACCAACCGTCACTGGAGGAGGGGATCCCTCTCTGAATTGCTCCTCCCAAGGTTTCTTCCATTTTTTCTCCCATTGGGAGTTTTTCTGGGAGTTTTTCCTTGTCTTCCTTGAGGGTTTAGGTTGGTTGAGGGGGAGTTCTATGGGCGTATGTGAAGCCCTCTGTGACATGCTTGCGTGTAAAAAGGGCTATACAAATAAATTTGATTTGATTTGATTAGAGCAGATCAGATAACGTGAGGGATAACGCGAGTATTATAAACAATGATTTCTTTAAGAATATGTAATTATAATGAACAAATACCAAGGAAGTTATGGGTTAGTTGAGTAGAACAGTACAGTTGGTCCTATACTATAATGACAGCGGGATACAAAATAGAAAGTGGAGAGCGCATGGGAAGGAGAAAGGAGAGAGATAGGCTTTTTGAGATCAATGGTGGACAGTCTATGGTAACTAATCCAAACGAAAGTTAGGTTAAATCATTTGTAAACTAAATCAAACAGACAAATTAAATCATAACATGCCAATGTCACAAGTAAGAAATTTACCAGTATCGCAGTTACTGTTGTCGGTTTGAAGAAGGTTCAAAGTTCCGTTTGTCGTCGTCCAATGGTCTGTAGTATAGAACGTCAAAGTTCCTCGTGGTCCAGTGAGTTGCTGATTGAGAAGGGTAGGTGTAACGCCAGAGCCTTCTGCAGTTAATTGGCTGCCACGCTCGGCATCCCCAGAGTATTAGGACAATCGGCTACACCTGTGTCTTGTTTGGTTTTAGTATTTAAGTGTCTGTTTTTGGTTTGTCCAGTGCAAAGTCTTGGTCCTGTTTTGCAGTTCAGTCCGAGCCTTGTTATGTAATATTCTACTGTTGCTGACCTTAGTTTTCTACCCCGCTTTTGGATTTCCTGTATTGCCCTGTCTGCCGTGTACCGAACCTTGCCTGTCTGACCATTCTATTAAATCTGCGCTCTGCGCTTGGATCCAACCCCGTCTGGTATATCATTACAGTAGGTCAGTCGTGTCTCCGAAACTCTTCCAGTGAATCCCTACGAAAAAGCAAGGTTTGCTTGTGCGTCAGGGTTTTATAATCCACGCGAGAGGGGGGTATCCTTTTGAAGGTGAACTCTTTGATTGGTCAGTGATTTTCACTGGGCGTCGTCCTGAGATAAGCATATAGGTATGAAATGGCTGGTAACTCTGAGTTCAGTTATTTTAAATGTTCATGGATTGCTTATACTTCAAAATATAACAATAAAACATTCATAATTAGTTTTGTTAGTATGGTAAAATTATTTAGATCTCAAATTGACTTACGCAACTCTTCCTTAAGGTAAGTTATAATCAAACATCAATTAAAACAACATTCTAAGAAAAGCAAACATTATAACACATCAACTACTGTCATTGATATAGTGTCCATGGGTCAGAAATATTAATCTATCAATTGCATAGCAGTCAGTCAGTAAACAAGTTACGAAAGCTTTATTGCTTGCAGCCGGCCCACAAGGAGCCAAAAACATCACACGCCTTCGTGATACAAAGTTTGTCTGGTTCACAAGTCTTCATGTAAGACCATTTAAACATATTGGTGACAAGTCCCCTCCGCTGAATATCAGCTGTCAATGTGTTCGATCCCAGAGGTAGAGGGCGCGTGCACGTGGAAACTTAGAGTTCTCTGACCCTAGGCTTGACCATATGATTCACTCAGCACAGATAAGGTTAAACACATTTATGTGTTACTGCTAAGCACCAGCATTTTCAGAATGTAACGTTACATTCTAAATTTCTCAGACAGCTTCCCCTTGAATAGACTGAAACATACAGGTGATAACATCAAACCATGGTTAATAAAAAGTAAAACGTAAAAATGTAAAAAGACAAAGTCATCCATCAAATGGCAAGAATGCATTCAGATATAACGGGCAAACCCTATAGGGCGAAACCCATTATCACTTAATCTAGTGGTCATTTGACACCTATGCACCATATTCAGACATATAGGCATGGGCAGACAGATGTCCTTAACAACACAGCTATGGCTCAAGCCAAGCTTTTATCAAAGAAATGACTACAGAAAGTAACAGAATATAAAAATGTAAAACAAGAGTATGAAAATATAAAAACCACATAAAAAATAACTTCAAGCCTATCGTTCAACACCACGTCAGATTTTCATTAAACTAGTCATGGTGAATTCAGTCAACATCTTTGAATTTCATACATAGGCATC
The DNA here is from genome assembly GCF_021917145.1 of Hypomesus transpacificus. Lineage (NCBI taxonomy): Eukaryota > Metazoa > Chordata > Actinopteri > Osmeriformes > Osmeridae > Hypomesus > Hypomesus transpacificus. Next base: position 3,941,723 of record NW_025813796.1, read on the forward strand.
ATCATAGGTGTCATGAGCATGATCATTGATCTTGTCATAGTCATCATCAGCACGGTCCTGCAATTGCTGATACATGGTCCTGGTAAGGGCTGTTTCATTAAGCCTCTAATGCATGGTATTTTACAACATCCACAAATTACAAGAAGGGCCACTGCCACGGCAAGGGAGATCAACAAGGAAGAGATGAATGTGCTCCACCGGCCGGACCAGCCCTCCATCATAGGAGTGAATTCATTATTAATCCCGGAATTCTCCGTCAGCTCCTCTGAAAGAGATGTAAGACCCTCCAGAGCTTTTGTTATGCTTCCATCAAGCGAGGTATTATTAGGAATGAAAGTACAGTAATGTGTGCCAAACATCTTACAAACGCCTCTTCTCTCTGCTCACATGTCCAGATTCATTCGGTCCTGCCATACCATCAGAGAAGTGGGTGCTAGTTGTTCTGCAATACCTCTAACAGCATACCCAGGTATAGTTAACAATTCTCTGTTGGTTATAATAAATGTAGTTAATCCAATCAACATTTTTATTAATGGTTGACCACCAGAACAGTATGGATTCGAAGCCTGCTGCCACCTGATTTCTTGCTTTCAATTTACATTTACATGTATTAATTTAGCAGACGCTTTTACCCAAAGCAACTTCCAAGAGAGAGCTTTACAAAAGTGCATAGGTCATTGATTATAACAACGAGATAGCCCCAAACATGGCGGGTAGCCAAAACATGAAGCATACATTGAAAAAACAAATAAGTGCCAAATGGAAGAACCATAAGAGCATGTATTTAAACAAGTTACAATTAAAGAACATGAACCTCAAAAAGTGCAAGAGTGTACCTTTAAAAAAGCAAGCAACAGTAAAAATATTTCATAGCGAGTACAATAATTTTAAATCAGTTACAACTAACCAACAAGAGCAACAAGTCTCTCAATAAGAGTCATTGTGATCCTGGAGGAAACCAACATCAGGTCCAGCAAATCATTCCTGAGCACCGTGGCACTGGGCCGTGATGGGTAGCCAGTGAAAGGAAATGAAGAGCGGGGTAACATGGGAGCATCTGGGTAGGTTGAAGACCAGGTGGGCTGCCGCATTCTGAATCCTCCGGAGAGGGCGGGTTGCGCATGCTGTGAGAACGGCGAGCAGCGAGTTGCAGTAGTCCAACTTGGAGAGGACAAGTGATTGGACTAGCAGCTGGGTGGAATGCTCAGACAGGTATCTCCTGATCTTCCGGATGTTGTAAAGGGTGAATCTACACGACCGGGAAACTGCAGCACTGTACCTGTGAGGGAGAGCTCGTCATCCATGGTAACCCCGAGGTTCATGGCAGAGGATGAAGGGGTCACCATCGCAGATCCCAGGGTGATTGAGAGATCGTGGGAGATGGAGGGTTTGGCCAGGATGATGAGAAGTTTTGTTTTGGCAAGGTTCAGCTGGAGGTGGTGCTTGGTCATCTAGGAGGAGATGTCTGTGAGGCAGGCCTTGATCCTAGCTGAGATCAGTGACATAACAGTGGGAGGAGAAGCCATGGGAGGTGATGATTGGTCCAAGTGAGGTAGTGTACAGGGAGAAGAAGAGGGGTCCAAGGACGGAGCCCTGTGGGACACCAGTGGAGAGCTGGCAGACACCTGACACTTTGCCTCCCCAGGAGACCTGCTAGGGTCTTCCCAAAAGGTAGGATGAGATCCACTGAAGTGCAGTGCCAGTGATGCCCATCTCAGAAAATCTGGCGATCAGGATCTGATGGTTAACCGTATCAAATGCTGCCGTAAGATCTTGCAGAATGATGATGGATGACCTCGAAGCCGCTCTGGCAGACTGAGAGGAGGGCAGGCTTGAAGCCCAATTGGTTGGGTTCAAGCAGGTTATTCTGAGAGAGAAAGTTTAACAGTTGGTTAGATACAGAGTGTTCAATTGTTTTTGAAAAGAAGGGTAGCAATGAGACTGGTCTGTAGTTCTGGAGGTTGGCTGGGTTAAGGGAGGGTTATTTGAGTAGAGGGATAACTCTGGCCTGTTTGAAGGCAGAGGGGAAAGTGCCAGAAGAGAAGAGTTAAGGACATGGAGAATATAAGTTATGATGGAGGGAGAGATGGTTTGAAAGAGAGAGGAGGAGACTGGATCAAGGGGACAGGAGGTGGGGCGATGAGAGAGAATGAGGTCAGAGTTCTCTTTCTCGGAAAGTGGAGACATAGAGTTGCCAGATCGATTCCCGGCCGTGGCAAAATGACATTGTGTCCTTGGGCAAGGCACTTCACCCTACTTGCCTCGGGGGGAATGTCCCTGTACTTACTGTAAGTCGCTCTGGATAAGAGCGTCTGCTAAATGACTAAATGTAAATGTAATAGAGGGTGGGTGGGTTGGAAAGGTGGGTTCAGGGAACCGACTGCTAATGTTGGCAACTTTTTTCTCAAAGATGGAAGAGAGAGTCATCTGCGGTCAGAATGGAGGGGTGGGGGGGGGGGGGGGGGGTTAAGAAGGTTGGCGAAGGTAGAGAAAAGTTTGTGAGGGTTTGAGGCAGAGTTAATTTTGTTCAGGAAGTAGTGGGTTTTAGCACCAGTTATGTGAGTAGAGAAGGATTTAAAGAGGAAGTGATACTTATCAAGGTCCAGACCGTCTTTGGACTTGCGCCATTTCCTCTCAGCTGCCCGAAGGATGGACCGTTCTTCACAAATAACATCCGTTAGCCACGGGCAGGAGGGAGAAGATCGTGCAGGCCTGGTTGACAGCGGACAGAGAGTGTTGAATGATGCAATTAATGTGGATAACAGGGTGTTGGTGGCAGTGTCAGTGGGGTGGGACGTGAACTTGTCAATGGGAGGGGCAATTCATCAGGGACCCCTCTAGGAACCCCGATACCATCTATATCTATTTTGTAAAAAGAGCCACCAGTTGTGTTTGATCGTGTACTCCGGGCCAATTGGTCAGATAATAACTTACGTCCCAAAAACTTGTAGTCAGTTGTGGGACACAAATAGAAAAGCATTAATACTTGCATCAGAGTACAGCTACCATGCCAGGAAGGTGGAAGTTTCGGTCTTGGTTACATATCTCCACATAGCCACCAGAGATCAGCTCTCATAGTGGTATGATTTAGAAACCAAGCTACTAAATAGTTTCCTTAAGTCATGGAGATGTTAACATTTCTGACAATATTCTGACATAAGGTTCCCCACTCCGAAGCCTGTACTTGTACATATGAAACATGTATAATTTCCCTTGTAGATAGTCAATGAGGTTAGAACATTGCATATTTTGACCAAAGGGAACACTAATGAGAGGCTCTTGCATTGTTTTGGGGTAAATATAAAACTATTGTTATAACATTGAAGCACACATTGTAAACCTGTGGGATCTGTTTAATCACTGAGCCGGAATAGCACTGTGCCTAGTTGAGGTCTAGCTTTGGCACATGCAAGACAGTTGGACTGTCCTTTTTGGCGAGCAGTAAACATTATCCATTCCAACCACTAATTTTCTGTCAGTAAATCCAGTTCCCAATAGTTTGTTCTGCTCTTGTCTCAGCTGTGTTGTCTCTATCTGTCCTATTGTTTCCACTAGGGGCATCATCCAGGAGCAATTCCCTTTTCAAACCATAGTATAGGGAAGACTATTATTAATATTAGCAACAGTAAGATACATATGGTACCACAAATGTCACAATACTACGGACGAGGAAATAGGTTACCCATCTTTTCTACCTTTCCCTGCTTACTGTCTTTTTAGCCTATTTAGTCTAAAACCTATGTCTCTTTCTTGGCCGGTCGGTTTCTTCACTGAGGTTGAGACGGGTCTTTCAATAAAAGATAGACTCCCGTTTGTAGTTAAACTTGTGCCTCAAGAGACGGTGGTGAGTAACTAATATTTCCCTATATTTATTCATTTCATTTCATTTAGTTATTTAGCAGACGCTCTTATCCAGAGCGACTTACAGTAAGTACAGGGACATTCCCCCGAGGCAAGTAGGGTGAAGTGCCTTGCCCAAGGACACAATGTCATTTGGCTCAGCCGGGATTCGTACTGGCGACCTTCAGATTACTAGCCCGATTCCCTAACCGCTCAGCCACCTGACTCCCCCTCTATATCAATGTCCCTTACTTTCTTACAGTGTGACAAGCGTCTCAAAAATGTCCTCTCCGCTATTTTTAACTGCAGTGGGTGTGGTGATTAGTACCTGATATGGTCCTTCCCACCTTGGGCTGGACCAGTTCTTTCTTTTGATAACTTTAGTCAATAGCCAATCTCCTGGTTTGATTCCTCCACTCTGGTTTACTGCTTCACCTGGAACAGAATTTAGCAGAAGATATCTCTTTTCTGTTTAGCATTTTTTTATAAAATCAGTTAAGGTTTTGATCCGCCTCTTCATCATGCTGTGTGAAAGGTTTAAGTTGTGGTATTCCATATGATCTTCCATAAATCATTTCAAATGGTGTTAATGCAGATGCATTAACACCATTTGAAATGATTTACTAAGTGGATTGAAGTCTTTCCCAGTCCTATACCAGATGGTATAGGACTGGGAAAGACTTCAATCCACTTAGTAAACATATCTATAATTACCAGGTAGTATTTTCCCCTTCACATTTCTTTAGCTCAATAAAGTCCATGCATATTATATTTTGCACAAATAGGGTATGCTAAAAAGGTTTTTTCTTAATAGTTTTTCCGGAATAGTTTGTAAATCTATATGCTGTAAACACTCTTTCGTTATCTCCATCCCTCCTGTTTGAATATCCATAATCATGTTGCTGATACTTTTTGCATATCTCTCAAGACATATGAAGACTCATCCACATTTCCTATTGTTAAGACAACTTGTATGGCTGTCTCTTTTTCCACTACTGCTGCTTTCGCATTCACAGAAAAATGAAATCAATGGGCCTCATTCACCAATATCAGTCAACAACTACGGAATAATCGCATCCCTCTGACTTGTATGATACTAGAAGTCAGAGGGCAGTCTCTAAGAAGTAAAATCAACGAGTTGCAAGCGAATGTCAATCATCTGCGGGAATTTCGAGAAGCCTGTATTATGGCGGTGACGGAAACCTGGCTCACACACATGGAGACGGATTCTTCACTGGAAATTGATGGTTTCGGGACTCCTATTCAACTTGATCGTGACTGTGAGGTAACGGGGAAGGCTAAAGGAGGGGGCGTTTGTCTGTCTATAAACCGCAGATGGTGTAGCAACTTTACGGTAAGAAAACGGGTCTGTCTAGCTGACATAGAGTTACTGTCTGTGTCGCTTAGGCCCGGCTACCTTCCGAGGGAATTCCCTCAATTGTTTGTTACGGTGGTCTATATACATCCTAAAGCAAACGCCAAAGCAGCAGCTGAATTAATATTTAAAGTGACACAAGAACTGCAATCTATATCTCCAGATTCCCCCAATTTTATTATGGGGGATTTTAACCATTGTAAACTAAAGGGCACATTATCAGGGTTTTATCAGTATATCTCATGTCCTACTCGTCACAGTAAAACCCTTGACTTGTGTTATGGCTCTATCAAGGGAGCTTATAAATCTGTGGGTGGACCCCCTGTTGGATCTTCAGATCACAATGTAGTACACCTTTTTCCGACTTACAAGACTGTGCTTCAGCGTGAGCAGGTTGTGAAGCGAGTGGAAAAGGTTTGGACTGAGGAGAGTTCCCTTGCCCTTCAGGGCTGTTTCAAATGTACTGACTGGTGCTGACTCCTGATGACATAAATGAACTTACTGATGTGGTGTGTAGCTATATTACATTCTGTACGGACTCTGTGATCCCTACCAAGGAAGTTAGAATATTCCCAAATAATAAAACCTGGGTTTCAAAAGACTTGAAGAGTCTTTTAAGTCAAAGGAGAGCAGGATTTAATAGAGGAGATATAGCTAAGCTGAGAGAGTTGAGGAAAGAGGTAAGGGCTGAAATTAAGAAAGGAAAGTTTAACTACAGGGACAAAATAGAGACAGAATTTAAAAGTACTAATCTAAGAACTGCTTGGAATGGCATGAAAAAAATGACTGGATGTCATGTAAGGGCTAAAAAGGCAGTCAGTCTAGAGGGTTTTAATTCTGATAGCCATTTGTCTGAAGGTTTGATTGATTTTTATTTAAGGTTTGATAAACAAGATTTTAATGAACAGATAGACAAGGTGAGGTGCAGTGGCGTAACTATAGGGAGTGCAAGGAGTGCAGCTGCACTAGGGCCCGTGGCGAAAGGGGGCCCGTCCTCGATCTCATCTAAAAGTGAGACAACCTGACCGGGCCCCTTAAGGCAATCTGACCGGGCCCCTTGCACCGCTGTAATACCGCAAGTTGAGGATCACATATGATCCAGTGTTATCAATTCGCAAACATTTCTCAATTATGGTGTCAGTTATTCAGAATTATGAGCTATCACCTGCCCAATAAACATTTTAAAAACAGTCAGTGTTAACAACAGCAAATAATTAATTTTTCCTAATTTGCCTTTTGCTGAATGAAACAAATGTCGTTTTTATTAAGTAATATTGCCCTCGAAAAATAGCAAGGATGTCTGGGTAATATTGTTGTCAAAGATTCCCGCCCACCCACACACGATTGTTCCCATCCAGTTGTTGGAATACCACAGACAGTTGTTGTTGGGATACTACAGTTGTGTTGCATTAGTGTTTTGAAGCGAATTAGGCTACCCCATGCCATGCCCTTTAACATAATAGTGGCTCCAGAAAGCGGCAGGAACGAAAAGAGCAAGATGTAAGGGTGGCAAAGCTGTCAAAACTATGCTCATTTGGATTGTGGCGAAGCGTGTTGAAGAGGACGCTACGTCTGACCCCCAGCCCGGCAACAGCAATGAGTGTGAAACTCAGCCACCAGGGTAGGCTAATAATTATATAACGTTTACGGTCTGGTGTATGCAGTTGACATGGCTATTAAACGTCATAAAAATGCACATATAGGCCTAGGCTACCAGGCAGCGGCCAGGTTAGATATAGTAAACTATGTGCAGGATGTAGTCGGAAAATAGCTAAAGCTAGATAGACTAAATGTAAACTAGCATATCTAACGAACATAAAATCAAATATTCACCATCGAAGTGACTGTTTTTTTTTTACTAGTACCCAGATAGCACACATGACAGATCGAAACGTCATTCATAACGTCGGATAAGCCTCGGTAAATGATCAGATTTTCTTCTCATCTCCGTGCTCTATTTCAAACGTCTCAGATACGTCGGCTCATGACTGACTGTTCCATTATGCTCATTCCATGTTGTAGCAAGCATAATCTAGAGCCAGAGACTCGCGAGTCTGAGCCGTTCTTCTTTGAAAACCGTAATCTATCTTCACATAGAAGGAGCAGTCGTTACCCTTAATTGTACATCATGAGTAGCCTAAATTTCCTTGCGCATTGCTAAACTGAAAACTCAATAATTTCGCCTGACGATAGGTCGGTAAGGGGCCCGTTGGTGAGATCTGCACTCGGGCCTGCCAAGTCCTTGTTACGCCGCTGGTGAGGTGCAAGACTAAATCAAGTAAAACATTGACCATTGATGTTGACTTTGTTGCAAAACTGTTTAGGCACACCAACAGTAGGAAGAGCCCATGATAAGATCTGTGGCAAAGTACTAAAGACTTGTGCTGATCAGCTCTACAATGTTTCTCAGGTTATTTTTATGAAATCTCTGGAGTTACAAAAGATTCAAAATATCTGGAAACACTCAATTATTGTCCCTGTCGCTAAGTGTACGAAACCAAAGTCCTTAAATGATTTTAGACCGGTAGCAATTACATCTTTACTCATGAAGGTTTTAGAGAAAGTGGTAGGACGGGCTGTTAGGCAGCAGATCCAGGGTTCTCTGGATCCTCTGCCGTTTGCTTATAGAGCTGGTAGGGGTGTTGAGGATGCCTCTCTCTCTCTGATGCTGCTGAACAGCTTGTATCATCACCTTGAGGGCCCACTGACTCATGCCAGACTTCTGTTCATTGATTTTTTTTCTGCTTTTAACACTATTCAACCACACTTGCTAGTAGAGAAACTTATTTCTGACTTCAATCTTGATATGAATATCATTGGATGGATCTTAGACTTAATGACAGAAAGAAAACAGTGTGTGAGAGTTAATGGCGTTCTTTCAGACAAGCTCCATTCATCCACTGGCTCACCCCAAGGTTGTATACTCTCTCCCCCTTATTTTCTGTACACAAATAGTTGTCAGAGTAAGTTTGAGAATAGACACATCATAAAGTTTGCAGATGACATGGTCATAGTCAGCTTGCTGAAGGGAGGAGATATGGATCAGGTTGTCAATGACTTTGTGTCATGGTGTAAGGAGTTTCACCTTGAACTGAATTTGTCAAAGACCAAGGACATGATTATCGACTTCAGGAGGTCGGTGCCCATCTCCCAATTTACAACTATTGAGGGGATTGAGATTGATTTGGTTGAGAGTTATAAATATCTGGGTACGGTGTTTGATAACATGCTGTGCTTTCAGAACAACACAGATGCCATTTCAAAAAAGGTACAGCAACGTCTCTATTTCTTGAGAAAAATGAACTTTAGGTGTGCACCAAAATTATGACGCTGTTTTATAGAACTTTTATTGAGTCAGTTCTGACATTTTGTGTGGTGGTATGGTTTGGTAATCTGAATCTGGCTTATAAGAACAGGTTCGATCGGCTTGAGTGGCCAGTAAAGTAATTGGGGTAAACCAAGTCCAGCTCTCTGAGCTTTGTGTTCGGCAGGTCGCAAGGAAGACCCAGTCCATATCGGCTTCTACTGACCATCCCCTGAAAGGGGAGTTTGAGCTCTTGCCTTCAGGAAGAAGGTATAGAGCTCCCACACACAGAACAAAAAGATTTGGGGAATCTTTAGTTTGTTTTGCTATTGGGAGGCTAAATGTGCATAAATGAATGGCATGAAGTTTTTATGGACGGAATTTGTCTTGTGTGGTGTCAGGTATGCTGTTTATGTAGTATTTTAGTATGGATTGAATGTGTTTTAATACCTGTCTACAAGCAAATTTCCCCAAGTGGGATCAATAAAATTGACTTGACTTGAATATCTTCCAAAGTTATTTCTTAAATTTGTTCTTAAGAAAGTTCCTAAGAAAAATCTATGTGTGATTCATGAAGTGTTCTTAAACAGCAGAATTGTTCGCAGGTGTGTTCTTAGAATGATGAATCCCAATATTTCGTAAGTTGAAAGCTCGTGCCCCGTTGCTCCTATTTAGCATAGGTAAATTATATGAGGTGCAATGATATGGCAAGACCGTGTGCACACTCAGAGAAATGTCAAAACAACGTGGTAAAGACGGTGGAGGCCTCGACAAAAGACAGAAAAACGTAATAATAATTCTTAAGTGGAGGTACAGCTGCAAGAAGTTAGTGACAAACGACACATCCTATTTAATGGAGTCAGCTGTGGATACAAAGCAGTAAATAAAATCAATGATGCAATGCAATTACTCATGCTGTGAACGCTGTATCTGGAGAAGTGCGCAGAACTGATGAAGTGAAAAAATTAATGGCTTAACTTTAATCTGAATTATTAAGCAAAAAAACATAATAAGAAATCAGTTACAGAATATTATAATTATCCATGAGGACTGCGCTCGGTAGCCTAAAGCATTCCAACAGGTAGCCTACTCGTCGCTCTCTGCAAATAAATCTGTATGGTCAAGGAAGATGTGTTCCCTCCTCAGGGAACGGTCTGCAACATTTTGCAGCAGCAATAAATAGGCCATTGTGTGGTGTAGTCCTAGTGTGCGGAATAAGCTTGCTTTGGGCAAATAAATATAGTGATAAGTCACTTATTATTTGATGGCAAAGTTCCCTGTTAACATAATTGATTTGAATTGAAGGCAAAGCAAGGCTACTTTACTGTTTTTTACAATCGCTATGACAATCTTTTCAATACATTTAACAAGTTTCCTTGTTACTCTTACTCTTAATGTACCAACACACCTACCACACACAATTGGCAAAACTGTTAATTGCATGCTCAAAATCACACATTGTAAACTAAACTCAAACACTCATTTTCATAACACAAAAATACACTAACAATACACCATGGGCCTGTACTACGAAATCAAGATTTGGCGTTAGCGAGATAACTTCAGGTTCAACCCAGGGTTTTCTGTACTACGACGGTGGATCACTTGTTACCGGGGTAGATCGCCATGGTAACACGTGCTGAACGGCTAACCTGGTCGGGAGCAGGATAAGTTGGAGATCAGAGATCAATCGGTATAAAAACCCCGCCCACTAACTCATTCTTGACGATAATGTCGTCACCGTTCATAGTAGATCCTGTGCAGCTTGGTGCGCGGATAGTGAGAGGTGCGTTCTGAAGAGCCAGAACATTTAGAGACCAACAAAACCCTTTCGCATTCCCTCATGAGTATCTTTCTGAAAGATATAGATTCTTAACAGAGGGAATTACGTATATTGCCAGCTCTTGAGCCGTATGTTGCCAATGCAATGCATTGAAGCTGTGCACTCAGTCCCACAGACTAGCGTTTCGTTATTTCGCTATGGGTAGTTTTATAGTGCGGGTGATGCGGAGTGATGAAAAATAGATAAGCTATCCAAAGTGCCCTTTGAAAAAACTTTGGACTCTAATATGTTGACAAAATTAAACAAGGTTTTTCACTCAATGTTCTGATTTCCGTTCGGGAAATGTATGCAAAGAATATCATATTTTACAACTTAATCATTTGCTCATTTAAACATACACTATAAAAAACAACCTATAGAATCTACTCAATAAATGTGAAGTAACAATTTGCACTCTGTTTGTTTGTGTAGATTCCACCACATGTTTAAAGTAAAGTGTACCTACGTTTTACTACTATGATACACTAAAATAAATTAGGTAAAGTCTACCTAACATTTATCACTTTATACAACTGATTACTTACAAAAAGTAGGTAATATTAACTCTAGATTGTAAGCACTTAATACCTAATAATTGTTATTAATATTCAAACTATATGACTTATTAACCATTACTTATTCAGGGAAAGTATGCTTTACTTAAAAATATTGTCAGACACAGGATATAATTGAACATAATTTTTTTAATTCAATCAAATGTTCAAAAATAGCCCTCTCCACTACAAATTCAAGTAAATTATATGTGCAATCCATTTTATGTATTTCCAAATAATATAATATATATGATGTCTTGATGATCTCACTATTTATGTTGTTAATATATGTATGTGTGAGTGTGTGGTTGCAAGCATGCTTCAATGTGCTTTAGTGTGGTTGAGGGGTGTATGTAGATGTAAGAATTGTTTTTTTGTGGTTGCACAAGCAAATTTCGTTGTGTATTTGCACAATGACAAATAAAGTATATTATATTCTATAATAAACACTGTCTTATTGACCAACAGTTTGAACTAAACTGGAAAACTGAATCACAAAACATTGTTAACACTTCAAATGTGAGTTTTGTGCATTTGTTCACTTAAACTAATTTCGAGAGACATGCTTTTACATAGGCAATGAGGTACATTTCCAACCCATTTAAATAGAAGAAAATCAAACGTAAGTTCCAAGATCCAAAAAGTCCTTTGGGACGAAGAGGAAAAGAGTCTGTGCTGCAACACGTTCATCAGTTGCTTATTTTTGAGGCTCTGGACCTTCTTGAGCAGTAAAATAAAATGTTTAACTCAGTGTTCACTCAATCTAATTTAGAGAGACATTTTACATAGCCAATGAGGTACATTTCCAAACTATTTAAGATAAAAGAAAATCTAACGCAAGTTCCAAGATCCAAAGAGTCCTTTGGGATGAAGAAGAAAAGAGTCTGTGCTGCAACACAGTTATTAACAGTTCATCAGTAGCTTATTTTTGAGGCTCTGGACCTTCTTGAGCAGTTTTGCTCCATCAAGCTCCCAAAAAAGTTTCTGAAACACTTCAAAAGTGTACTTGAGCTTCTTCGGATACTCCAGGTTGAGGGCGTAGATCAAGCCCATCAACAGCACACATGCCTTGGTTCGGTATCCACACGTGTGCACTTGGTTTCCCTCTATTACAATTGACACTTCTGCTGGATCCTCCTCACCTGCAGGATTGTGGATCACAAGGACCTTCATTGTTTGGTCCATGTGGCCCTCATGTACGTCCTCCATCCTAAAAAAAGACACAAAAACAACACTTGTATTAGGAGGTGTGGCACGTCAGTCCTAAAATGGCCACATTGCTGACATATCACTCCAATAAACACCAGTGGCCGATGCCATATCTACGCATATATATCCATGTGTGACTGGTATCCAAGACTAAACAATGACATCAGGGCAAGCCATGTGATACCTTAGTCGATCGATCATTTAATAACATACCTGGCAGTCTTGGAAGAGCTCCTCTTGACATTCCCCAAGGTACTCAATTAGGCAACAGACAACTGCATCCCTCTTTTGCTCGACACATTGGGACTGTAAATAGATGCATTTTAGTGACTAAACTTATTTCTGCAAATTCTTTACACTTTTTGTGAAAAAACAACTATACCTCATTTACAGTGTTCAAGAGATTAAGCATCCTTGTACCAGCAGCTCCTCCTTTGGCCCGCATCAACTGCAGAAGACGTGGTGTGTACCCATCAAGCTTTAGCAGGAACGTTTGTTCCAGGGAAATTGTAGTTATACGTCGGAACTCCTCTTTGATCTAGGAAATGAGTAAAGGAACATTCTCAATTCACACAACTTTCTCAATGATAGTCACCAATTCTAAAAGACCCAAAACGTTCTTACTTGAGCCTCACTGAATAATCCAGGCCACCTCTCTTTGAAGACAGCTGGGCTGAGGGTCACCACCTCCACTCTTCGCATTGAAAAGGTTTTGGACATTTTATCTCCGATTATCTTTTCGTTGTTCTTCCTTTTCGTTTCTTCAACTAACTCAAGCCTCTCTTTCTCCAACGTGTCATCATTTTCTCCAACAGGGTGGGGAGGAAGATAATTGACCTGTGCTTTTTTTGGCCTTTTAACATTTTTGGCTGGGGCTGCATCGCTCATTTGCTTCTTCTTTAATGTGTTTACTTCTATTTCAGGATAGGCATATTTTCGTGATTTCAGCTTGGCACGGTAGTTGTGCATCTTATACTTGAGGCGTTACTGCCAACCATACATCCCTGCGAAGGACCCAAGCTCCTTAAGGCATGGAAACTTCTCCACAAGGGCTTCAGCCACTGAGCAAATTTGCTGACCTGAAGGGTAGGCTGAGTAAGAGAATATGGCTTTGGCAAGGTCTTGCATTATTGCCGATTTAACACTGGCATCATGGAAGTGTGTTCCACTGGTATGATATGTCTTGTTTGCCTCTGCGAGGATAAGTTCAACATCGCGGGAAAACATTGGGACTTGAAACGGCACTGGCCATGGAGCAGAGCGGCATGACGCAGGGAGAAGAATGATGTCTTGTGAGCTGGATGATGCAGAGTCATCCACAGCGTTGGTGTCTACTTGACTATTATCTGCAGGGTAGCTGTCTGCTGAACTCAGGGTAGAGGACAGACAAGATTCATCTAGTGGACACAGGTCAAGGGTGACCAGAGGCTCTTTTCTTACAATTTTCACAGTGGCCTTGTCATACAGGTCGGCAGTTGAGGTGACACTGAAAAATTGGTTTCCAAAATCTTGGTCCTCGTACAATAGTCCAAACTCCCCATGTAATTGGAATGTTTCAACGATGATTGAAACAAGATCGTCCACCGTATTTGGAATTCCGGATGGAAGCTTTATTTTTCGTATGTCATGTTCTTCAAGAATGACTCGCAACACGACTGACATGTTTGGTTGTCATCACCTGTAGCGAGAAAGAAAGAGAAAATATTGCAGTATGTTAAACTTTGAAATGTTAGACACACATGATTGTTATGGCATGATAACAGAATAATTCAATGAAGTGTAAAACCTACTCTGATGTGCAAATGAAGTGTTTTAGGGACACCATTTGACCATCTGCTGTATTGTATGCAGCCAAGGGGTATGCATCTTTCATTTCTGCGTGCTGAATGACTACGATCTTGGCTGTGGGCTCTACTTTGAAGCTTCTCAAGTGCTCATGGTACCACCCACTAAGCAACTTCAGAACAAAGACAGGGCTTTCATGCACAATGATTATTTGGAGTATTTCTCCGAAGTCCGACAATCCTCCTGTGGACCCAAAAGGTAACAACATTCCAACACAATAGTCGGTGCCGAATATGGTAACCTTGTTTGTCATGTTAACGACCAATGCACTGGGAAACTTCCTTGCAATTGACTCTTTAATGATGTCTGTTAGAACCTCCATGGACACCTGGGTCATTCTAGAAACCAATAATGTTGGCTTTTGAATGTTAGCATCATGAGTGTGGTATGCAATCATTAATTGGTGTTTTCTTGCCATGGTCATTAGAATGTTTCTGAAAGACCCGGTCTGCCTCACAATCCTTTTAAAGAATCTGTGTTTGGCTTCAAAACGCATGGTCCAGAGAGCCACAAGCAGCCCAAAAGCAGTTGTAAGCCGTGGATAATGTTCAAGGAAGTGATGTTTTGGTTTTAATTTCTCCTCTGGGAACACATCCAAATACCTGTAACGGTGTTCACTGATCTTGCTTTCCAGGTATCCTAGTGTCTCAACTGTGTGGTAAGGAGCCATGACAAGCTCAACAACATATTTCAGGGTCATCAAAACGTGCCATGCTCTGTCATCTTCTGGTACTTTGTCACCAATCATAAAAGCTAGCATCCGCAACAAGCACCAGTTTTCATGTGCATTTCCTCCTACACTCTTGCGTGATGCAAAACAATTATTGCAATTATGCAATTATTTTTTACAGTGTAGGCCTACATTTACAGGAAACTAATAATGAAAACATTATTTGACCTACTATTGGTTTCATGTTGATATGTTATCCCCATTCACTGGGGTGTCTCCCCTTAACCCCTTTGTCCTTGGGTTGCTTTGACCCTAATCATTTCCATATCAGAAAATGTGTGTTTCTTTCAACCAAAACCTTTCAAACCAAAAAGAACAATGGGTATCTGTACAAAGCTCTTCACAAGTGATACATAAATGATCATTTCACTACTTTCATTGAATTTTGATGTTTCATTCACTTTTATAGCATTTTTCAAAAATAACAAATAGGAAATTGAAAGAGAGAAGTGGTGAAACGCCCCACAAAAGATTCAAAAGGCACAACAAAAAAGCCACAAAAAGGTATAAAAAGATCAAAACGTAGACAAAAGTTTAACTAATACATCTTCATGTGTTCTCCCTCCCCTAGGAACACAGAAAAATGTCAGTGTAACTAAGTTTAGTGTCATTCATTCAGTCATGTACTATCTCTTCTCATATTCCAGTTTTTCTGTCTCCAGCCTTGTTTTTTTTATTAAAAGCCTCTTATAATCGAGCTCCAGGGTTCTTTTATACAGGGCCCTCACATTGTCTGCTCCAACCTGAAACAAATGAAGAACATTTTCCCTTTGCAAGGCACACTTGGAGAAAGTTGAAGGTGTCCATTTGACTACTGTGGTTCATTGCTTATACCTTGTGTCTGTGTCTTGGCCTTAACGTGGAGGCCCTAGGCTCAGGGGGAGGAAGAAGTTCCTCTTCCTGCTGAGTTTAACACCATAGAAGTTTAATCAATTGAGTCATATTTGAAATGAGCTCTTTAGGGACTTGTGTCTTATGTTGAGACCACCACCATAAGTAAGTCATTACAGACACTTCAATCACAGCCACACGTTCACACACTCTCACCATCTGTTTTGTAAGTGGTAAATAAAACTCAAAAGTGTACCCCCAAAATGAGCAGGCAGACACAGTTTCCTGATCATCTAGGACCTCCACTTGAGCAAGTAAATTGTATATTTGATCAATATTCAGCAACCACATATGGCATACATACTGGCGTATGACTATTAGTTTCACTGTTACCTCTGTATGGCACAGTGGGACGACAGTAGTATATGTATTTCCTGTCACTGCAGAGAACAGTAATACATTTCACTCCTACAATATCATAAATAATTGTTGAATGAACATGGTCACATAGATTACTTGAAACATACATATGCCTGGGCTTCCAACCTGCTGCCACCAGTTGCCTAATTTTTCTTCCTGTTGGCTGCAGGCAATTTCATTGTTCTATAGGTCTTTTGTAGCTATACAATATCCTACAAAAGGGACTAATTCAGGCAATTCAGCCTTGTACTTGTTGGCCTTAAAATATGTGCAAGTATTGCCTATACTGCTACTTACCGTTTTGAATTATGGTTTTATATTTATTTTGCTCCCACGATCGTTTGCCACTGCAGGGTTGCAACTAAAATAATACAGCAACAAAAGTTTAACGTTGTGGAATGCACCCGTATAATTATGGTCACATCTTCAATAAGTCATGTAGCTTACGCATTTACAGCGTATGCTATTTTCTGCCAGCTTGGCAGCAGCGACTTTGTTGAATTTTCCCTGTATTATATGTCTGTATTCCTGATATGCTTGTATTACAATATTTCACGCAGGAGGAGTAGACAAAGTTTGTAGGATTATTGTCTGCTCCTCCTGCGTGAAATATGCGGCTCTTGTTTTGTCCATGCTTGCGATTGGACATACGATGCAAACACCGCCCCTTTATGTGAACGCGCACGTCTCTAGATTGGAAAGATCTGGGTTGAGTTAGAGAGTTGATAACTGCCGTCGTAGTACCGCTTATCGTGACTGCGATTGTTAGGCTTCGCGTAGCCGGGTAATTGAAAGTAATCCAGAGCATGTTGAACTTGATTCGTAGTACAGGCCCCATGTCTACCAAAACACTAACACACGTTTGCTTTTAACAGGAACATTTAATCAATCATACCACATGTCATAACAAACCCTAAAATCAGATGAAATTACAGAAACTGCATTCTATTAGAATCAGAATGGGATTTATTCGCCATGAAAGTTTGCATGACAATAAATGTACTTTGGCAGGAAGGTGCATACAATAAACATATGGGAACCTAAAATTTAAATATGTGGACTATCTATACTAAGGGTACATAAACTAGCAGTACTAAGTGGAATTTGAATAATAAATATAGCTGCAAGCAGCGGGTTCCTCCGCAAAATGGCAAAATATTATAAAAATGTGCATAGTAGAAGGTCAAGAGTTGGACAACAAGAGAGCAAAATGACTTTATGTTGGGCCAACAATAGGCTGAATGGGGATTTGATGAGCATAAGATCACAAGGCAGCCCCTCTAACCTCTCTGCTACACACCAACTGTTGAAAATGGATGAGTAGAAAGGCGATAGTATTAGCTTTGGTCAGCTTTGGGACAAAAGTTAAGAAACGGTTGACATTTCAAAGTGGAATTGCATGAAATTGCACATGGTATTTCATAATGATGTCATCCTGTTTAACTAAACAGATATTCAAATTTAAGACGGGCTTAAAGACTGCGGCTGGATTCAAACCTACACCTTATACTTTGCAGGTCACTGTCCCAGTCCATTGAGCTATTCTCAGTGTTGAATATTTATGTTCAGTTACTGTATACAAATTATTATTAATATAAAAATTATTAATATAAAAAACATTTACATAAATACACCCCTTTCAGACATTTTGTATTACATTTCTCATTCCATTTCACCCTATATAAAATTACACCTGCCCGCACACTGTCCCAATCCATGCCGTTTAACTCCCTCCCAGCGCAAGTCACGCCACAGCAGAAATGCTGTAGCGGACGCATGAGGTTTAGATGACGACCAAAAATTGCATCATGCAGTCAAAACATATTGGTCACAACACTGTTTCCAGGATTTCTCAAAGATGGCTTATACCGCTTTCCAGAACCACAGTAATCTTACAATGAAGAATAGCCTCAATGGCATAAGGACCTTTAAGCTTTTATTGGTTTTACCAAAATTAAAAACAGTTATTTACAGTGCATTGGTAAAAACTTCCACCACCTTTAACCCAGTGTCAATTTGTCGAAACACAATTACCCCATGACCCTTACCTCAAAACGAAACATTAATTCACCAGTGTGGGCCCTCCCTGCGCCAACCTAAAACCCTCCAGGAAAGCGAGGAAAAACTCCTCACAAAAACTCTTTAGAGAAAATCAAGAAGGTCCGGGTCCAAGTGCAGTGCAAATGATGCGTGTCTGAGGTGAGAGTTTCTGTAATGGTCGGGTAAGTAGGGTGGGGTGTGTGGGTGGGGGGGTTGGAGGGGCCAGACTTCTTGATGGGGGGGGGGGCTGTAGTGTCCTTTTTGGGGGCCCATGGAGAGGGTTCCGGGTGCTGCAGCTGGTGTGCCGGGGAGGGGTGATGACCGGGCCTTGGGGGTTGGGGGGCGGGTGGAGGGTGCTGCTGCTGGGATGGTGTTTGGCACACTGGAACCCTGAGAGGTGATAGGGGAGAGAGTGGAGAGGGGGGGAAAGGAGGGGGTGAGCAAACGTACTGGGGTGCAGGTGTAGTGCTGGTGTACTTCCCTTGTGGCCTGGTGGGTTTCTCCTCTCCGGACCCTCGTACTGGGGGAAGGTGTTGGTGTGCCCCGGGTCTTCGGGCTTGGTGCCGGAACGGGTGAGGTGGTGGGGTGAGTAGAATGGCTGCTGCCAGGGTGGTGGTGATGGTGGTGTTGGAGGGCGATGAGGGTGTTAGATGGGGAACACCGTCGGCCTTCGGGGACGGAGCATGGAGTGCAGAGATGATGTGATGGCATGGGGGGCCGAGCTAGATGGACACGTCCTTCCACCTCTCAACCCCCCATGTGTCTCTGGCGGTGTCCGGGTTACTTTTGAAGTCCAGGATGGCGTAGTCCCTGAGGAGGAGAGTGATTCTCCTCCTCTGGACGATGAAGGGTTGATCCTGTTGATGATAGACCCTGCTGTTTCTTGTCTCCCATATCACCTGCTTGACGGCGCTGACGATCCTCCACTGATGTTGTAGGCGGGGGGTCGTACAACCCCCCGGAGGACCGAACAGGATGTCGTCCGCCGTCAAGCGAGGCAAGGTGTTGTTCCTGTAGAGGGAGACAGAGGGAACAAACAGGGCCCAGACCCGCCTGGCCACGGTGCACTTGACGAACAGGTGGTAGATGTTTTCAGTGTCAGTGCAACCGTGGGGGCAGAGCTCGGTACGGGCCATGCGCCGTCTATACATAAATTCTCTGGTGGGGAGACAGCCGTGAGCAGTTGACCAATTCAGATCCTTTTGTTTATTGTTGATGCATTTATGGTTGATGTTTTTCCATACCTGTTGGATGTCCAGGGCCGGCCTGGCCTTGGGTGGTGTGATGGTGTCCTTCCCTCTGATGTGTGCCATGATGTCCTTGTATTTCCAGGAGGCCAGGCCGGCTGCGGGCAGACCCGTCCTGAAGGCAAAGTTCTTCCACTCCCTGTATACTTGTGGGGGGTCCCAGCAGTAGGGCACAGTGTGGTTGATGGCAGTGTTGTGTGAAACGGAGTGCTCTGAGTGTGGGTGTGGCGAAGTACCTCTCAAAGGCTCCTGCCTTCCTGTCCGGTTTATGGATGTTTGTGACCAGTTGGGAGAGGCCCTGTGCCCTGATGATGTTGAGGATGTCTGGGACCCCTTTCCCCCCCTTCTCCTCTGCGCTGAACATGATGGTCCTTTTCAAGCGCTCCATGGTGCTCCCCCAGACAAAGGTGAACATCAGGCGGTCGATGGTTTTGCTCGTCACCCTCCCGAAACACCCTCCCGACGTAGAGGAGAATGGGGAGGATTATTGCCTTCAGGATCAAGATCTTACCCGTTATTGTGAGGGACCGTGCACTCCATTGGGCAATCTTTTGCTTGGGATGTTTGATGGTGTTGGCCCAGGTCAGGGTCCCTTTCCCGTTGTTTTGGTAGGTGACTCCGAGCAGCTTGATGTTGTCTGTCTTTACAGGGAAAGAGGTGGCTATGTCTTCTTTCCAGTATTGCGACAGGTACAGTTCGCTCTTACCTCGATTGACCAGGGCGCCAGTGGCTGCACAGTAGTCGTCCACCACCTTTGTTGCCGCGGCGATGGACCGACTATCTGTGCCGACGATGGTGATGTCGTCCATGTACGCCACCACCTGGAGCCTCTCTCCCTGGGCCCCCGGGAGGTGATAACCCTGGATGTTCTGTGTCGCTCTGATTTTACGGAGGAAAGGCTCCAGGTAGATGACATACAGCAGGGGTGCTAGGGGGCATCCTTGTCTGACCCCAGACCGGATGGGAAAGGGGTCTGTCAGCTGTGAATTGACCAGGACTCTGCTTGTGATGTTGTTATAGCAGAGCCTGGTCCAGTGGATGAGGTGTTTTGGGAAGTTCATTCTCCCTATCACCTCCTGCAGGAAGCCATGGCTTACCCGGTCGAAGGCCTTCTCTTGGTCGAGGCAGAGGAGCGCGAAGGGGGACCTCCGCTCCTGGGAGTGAAAGATGAGGTCTCTCACCAGGAGCAGGTTGTCATTAATGGACCTTCCGGGGACGCCGCAGGTCTGGTCCGGGTTGATGATTGCGGGGAGGTGTTTTTGGAAGCGCCACATGAGGGCCTTCGTGAGTATTTTATAATCGGAACAGAGGAGGTTGATGGGGCGCCAATTCCGGAGGTCCTTGAGGTCCCCCTTCTTGGGTATTAGTGTTACTGTACTCTGTCGCATCGATTCTCCTAGCCTCCTTTCCCTGTAAACCGCTCGGAGGACCTGAGCCAGATCGCCCTTGATGAGTTCCTAGAAGGCCTGATAGAATTCTGCTGGGATCCCGTCCGGTCCCGGGGCCTTCTGGGTGTTCATGGCGTGCACGGCCCAGGTGAGCTCCTGTAGAGGGACAGGATGCCTTGTTGTTTAGACCGTGCCCTGCAGAAAAAGTGTTTGGTACATTTCTCCTCCTCCTCCAGGCCCTGGAGTTTATCCCTGAAAGTCTTCCTCTCCTGTTCTCCCCGATAGTGTGGCCAGGTGTTCCTTGGTCTCTGACAGCTCCCGGGTCACATCGAATCCTCTGAGTTGGAGGAGGCTCAGGCGTTGCAGGGCCCCGTTGTGGTGGTGGAAGCGGGCCCTCTGTTCCCGAGCCTTCCTCCTCCCCACCCCTCTGAAGAACCCCTTGACCCGGGACTTTACCATTTCCCACCACTCTATCGGGGATGTAAAAAGTTCCTTCAGGGTCCTCCACTCCAGATAGCGCCTGGAGAAGGAGTGGCTGATGGAGGGGTCCTCGAGTACAGATGTGTTCATCCTCCAGGGCCCCCTCGTTGGTCTGGCTGGCCCCTCCCATCGCAGGGTCACGGTCAGCATCCTGTGGTCTGAGAAGTGCGTCGCCTGGGTCTTGAAGGAACACACTCCCAGACCTGGCGAGAGCAAGAACATGTCGATCCTTGAAGAGGCAGAGCCAGAGGGTCTCACCCACGTGTGTGTTGGGGGGAGGTGCCGCCGACGTCCATCAGGGAGAAGTCATTGATGATGTCCTGTAGTGCTTTGGTGGATCTATCCTTCCAGGGTTTGCTCCGATCCTCATCCTTCAGGGCGCAGTTGAAATCACCCCCTACCACTACTGGCATGGGGGTCATCAGGAGAGGTCGGAGCTTCGCGTAGAGGGAGACTCTCTCTGTGGCGTTGGAGGGGCCGTAGACGTTGATGACCCTGAGCGGGGAACCCCGGACCTCCAGGTCGACGGCCAGGATCCGCCCGCTCTCGACGATTCGGTGGCTGGTTTGTCGAAGGAATGGATTGGCCACCAACTTTGGTGTTGGAACCTGACCAGAGAGTCTCCCCGAGTCCACTCCCCCTCCAGAATTGCATCCATACCCATGTAGGGGATGGCACACTCCTGGAGGAGGTAGATGTCGGCCGGTTGTGTTGAGAGGCGTCTGAATACGGTTGCCCTCTTCTCCAGTCGTAACATACTGCGGGTGTTGAGTGATGTTATTGTGATGGTCATGGTGATTGTGATGGTTTGACGGGTCCGGCGATTCCTGTGGCGATGATTTGGAGGTTCCTGATGGCCTCCTGTGCATATTCCGGGTCCGGCACCTCCCCCTGGTTGCTCACGGCTTCGTCTCCCCCCCCACCGTCTGCCTGGTGGTGGAGATTCGGCTGGCACGGAGGGTCCTTGGGTGGGCCGGGGCTGGCTGGTCTGATCCTGTGTGGGCTCAGAGACTGCTGTGGGGGGTTGGCGTCTGGACTTGGGAACAGGGCGAGGTCGTGGGGGAAGGGGGGGAGAGGGAGGGGGAGGGGGGCCTGGAGGGTTTAGTGGTGGTTTCGGGGGGGATGGAGAGTCAGAAGTCGGGGTGGAGTCGTCTTCGGAGGTGGCAGTAGTGGGTTGGCGCTTCCTCTTCAGAACGACCATGTTCCAGTCCGTGAGTGGTGAGTCCTCGTTGTAGAGTGACTGGGATTGTGGGGGTAAATCGTGGGAGGGAATGATCCCTACCAGAGCCGGCTCCCTCACGTTCACCGGCCTGGCAGGGGTGGATGTATGTATCGGAAGATACACTGGGGAGGTCATGTCGGTGGAGTCAGAGTCCGGTCGTGTTGTCCCAGGTGGATTTGCCGTGGTGGGGGTCGGCTGGAGAGGGGTGGGTAGGTCTGTCTGGGAGTCCGGTAGGTCTGGTTGTGTTGTCGGGGATGAGACTGCCCCCGGGAGTGGGGAGAGGGGGTGGGGTTCGGTGGAGGGGGCAGGTACCGGGTCGGGGTCCGATACCGGGTCGTGGTCAGTAATTATGAATAGTGGGGGGATGGAAGAGTCTGAAGGGGGGGAGGGGGAAGTGGGGGGGGAGGGGGAAGTCGGTGGAGGGGGGTCGGCCTGCTCCGTCCGATGTTGTGCTCCGGGCGGTGCCGTAGGGGGGGCATTGGCCGGCCTCCTCGTCTTGTTGGCGTAGGAATGGGGGCAGTCTCTGTAGAGGTGTCCCTGAAGCCCACACAGGTTGCAGGGGCGTGTGTTAGTGCATTCCGCCGTGGGATGTTCCCCTCGGCAGATGCGGCAGATGATATTTGTGCAGGCCGCGGCCAGATGTCCAAGGTGGCCGCAGGTCCTGCACAATTTGGGCATACCGTAGTAGTGAACGGTGCCCCTGTGGTTCCCCAGGTTGATGGTACTGGGGATGTGTTGGACACCGCCCACCGCTGAAGGATCCGGTGTGAGCTGGACCAGCCATTTCCGTGCCCCGGTCCACACTCCATCCTCGTCCAGGACCCTCCTCGCTCCAGAGTTGACGCGGGCATAGCGGCGCAGCCAAACCTCCACGTCGTACCCCTGCACAGCTTCATTGTGAAATTGGATAGTGACTACTTTATTTTCCCTGTCTGAAAGTGGTTCTGTGTGGAGATGGCTGAAAGGCGGGTTGTTTTTGTTCTGGCGGTACATGGTCCAAAATTGCTCTAACAGTTGTGGTGTTTTGAAACTGACCTCAAAAGAGTTGGGGGTTGAGGGTGGTTTCACCAGGCAGTTGAGATCTATCGGCACAAAGCCCATACCTCGTTGGAGTACGGCTCTGCTGAATTCCAGGCGGTTCATTCCGGTTGTGGTGTCTCTCTGTCCTGTCGTGGTTGTGGATCCTTTAATGGCTCCGTCCCCGGCAGCCTCATTGGATTTCACTGTCACTCTGACGGCATTCACCCGTCTCATCGCCCCAGGGTTCATCCTGACAGCCATGGTGATGGTGGTGGTGCGTGTCCCCCGAACCTGCAAGGGTGGGGGGGAGAAGAAGACTCAGAGCCGGCTGAGACCACTCGGTAGACCGTCCCCAAGGGACGGTACTCTCCTGTGGCCCGCCTGCTCCTAGAGGTGTTGTTGGGGCTCCTGGCCCTCCTCCCGTCTGGTCTGAGGTGGACAGTCTTCCTGTGGAGGACAGAGTAAGCAAGGCAGAGCCACCAGAGTGCTTGGCCCTAGGCGTGCCACTCTCCTGTGGCCTGCTTGCTCTCGGCGTAGGTGGTGGGGTTCTCTCCCGTCCGTCCCTCCTTCCTCCGGGTCTGGTCTGGCCTCCTGGTCTCCTCCTGGTCTCCTGATCCCGACTCGTCGAGCGGTCTGGCCAGCCGCAACATGCACTCTCAGGGTGACCAACAAGATTATTTTAACTAACAAACAACAATATTACAAACATCTAACTGAACAAACGCAACAACTAAAATCCCTGGCATAGCTGTTGTAACCAAACTATTTAACACGAGTCTTGGCGTTTTTTGACATGCCCCACTGCATGCTGGGTACCCAAAAGCGCTGACGCTGATGATCTAGCTGTGCTCCAACTGTGTGATATGACGAGATGCTACTGACGCGCCAAGGTCCCAGCGTCTCCTGAAATGTAACAAGTCTTTCTCCCTTGAAGCTGCGTGCGCATCATCATCAAGACCCCATGTATATGTCAAGATAACATCCAAGCTAACAATTTCGCCAAATCTGACTGCAGCTTTGTATACCATATGTAGCCTACTGTGTTATGGTTGTTTGAGTTAAACAACTTGCTAAATGAATTGAATGGCTGTTAAGTCATTGAGTGAGAGTTCCAATCAAATCTGAATTATTTTTAAACCTAGAGGTTTAAAAGACAACCTTTGCCTAAACTGACATGCACCAACTCAGAGAACTGAGTTTCAACATCCATTTACACATTTAGTCTACATTTTTTACTCTACTCTTAAGGCATAACTATGTTTAACTTAATGTCTGCGCCTCTCTGTCACCAACTGTCTCTGGAGTGGGGTGTGGGGGCTTCACAGGGTTTCTACAGGTGTAAACAAGTTAAATTTAAGACTTTTTAGACTTTTTTTTACTTTTATTGGATTCAGGTCAAAAGTCTATAACTTGAACTGGTTTAATTACTTAAGACACTAAAAGTCAGCAGCTTGGCATGCTGGGACATGGAAAGGATTAAACATTTTGACTTTCATCAAAGTAAAGAATGCTGGTTTGTCCTTTTTCATCAATATTCTCAAAAAAGCAGTCTGCAGAGCTACTGTGTCTGTGGGGTGACTGTCTGTCTCTGGAGGGGCAAGCAGGGCCTGCAGGCAGGGGCAAGCAGGGGCAAGAATAACTTGAATGCACATATGCTGTCATAGTACTGTGTGACAACTTTGCTGCGCCCTTGCAGCATTTTGTTCAAGTTATTCAAGTGCTCTGTAACATCCACCATAAATGCAAGGTCCTGCATCCATTCTGTGGACTGAAATTCTAACAGTGACTTGCCCTTTTTTTCCATGAACTGTTTGATTTCCTCTCTTAAATCAAAGAAGCGCCTCAGCACAGCACCTCGGCTTAACCATCTTACCTCGGTGTGGTATGGCAGGCCATGGTTGTGGCTGTTCTCTCTGAGAAGGCTGTCAAATTGACGGTGATTCAGGCCTCTGGATCGTATGAAATTTACGGTTTTGACGACCACCTCCATGACGTTAAACATCTTCAATGACTTGCAACACAATGCCTCCTGATGCAAAATACAATGAAAAGTCCAAAAATCACGTCCTCCATTTGCAGTCTGCCCCTTCTCCCTGAATTTTGTCGCAACACCTGCTTTTCTCCCGGTCATTGAAGGTGCACCATCTGTAGCCAGGCTGACAGCGCGAGACCAGTCCACTCCGACCCTGTCAAGCACACCGACTAGGGCCGTGAAAATATCAGCTGCTGTTGTGGTGTCCGTCATTGGCACCAACTCCACAAACTCCTCGGTGACGGTCAAAGTGTCATCAACTCCGCAAATGAATATAGCCAGTTGCGCAACATCTGTTATAGCCGTGCTTTCATTGATTGCAACTGAAAACGAAATAAATGACTTTACTTTGCACTTCAATTGGCTGTCCAAATCCTTCGAAAGATCAGACATCCTGTCTGCAATTGTGTTTCTTGTCAGGCTGATATTTGCAAAAGCCTGCCAGATATTTGCAAAAGACGCTTTTCAGGGCACACTGTCTCTGCAGCCTTCAGCATGCATGTCTTCACAAATTCACCCTCACTAAATGGTTTTGAAGCCAGTGCAATTTCATTAGCAATAAGATAGTTAGCTTTCACTGCAGCATCACTTATTTCTCGGCTACGAGTAAACGCAGACTGCTGCTTCTTCAGACCCGCCACCAGTTCATTCACCTTCTCTATTCTCTGTTGTCCTTGCAAGTTTTTGTATTTTTCGGCATGAAGAGACTCATAGTGGCGTCGAAGGTTATATTCTTTCAGCACTGAAACCTGCTGTGAACATATCAAACACACGGGTTTTCCATTCACTTCCGAGAATAAATAGGAAGATTAACATTTTTCTTGGAAAACTCTGCACTCTGTATCCACTTTTCTCTTTTTTGACGACATTTTGGGGCAATAAGGGTGCCAAAGCACGTAATGTTCAAAGTAGAAGACGTAATGGGCAGAACGGCAAGACAGCTAGCTCCGGGCCAACTGTCAGTGATAGGCCTACTTGCTCAGCCTCAGCATCCAGTTTGCCTGCTTAGCTTAATTGCTATTACGACATCCAGTGGACACATTTAGAACAGCAGTTACTTTCATTGATCAAAAATGTCACATCAATGATGATGATTCGGCCCGCACGTTTGACACCCCTGCTTTAGAGTATTCCAAGGTATACTTTGAAGTACTTTAGGAAGTATACTTGATGAACTGAAAGTGTATAGCCGGTGTGTGGTGAAACTCACTCCTTAAGTATGTAACAGGCCACCCGCGTCAAAGAATTGCTAGCTTTTCGTTGGTGTAGTAGGTAGTGGTGGCGCTTGGGAAGTCAGAGGTGGTGAGTTCGACTCCCCGTGGGAGCGGACAGATGCCCGTATACCTCTGACGGAACTTGCAACACCACGTCTGTTACACTGGTTCCGTGACCTGGATCACTAGGTTAGCATCAGCTAACCTGCCGGAGTGAGTTTGAGGGGTGAATGTAGCCGGTGTGTAGTGAAACTCACTCCTCAAGTATGTAAAAGGCCAACGGCGTCGAGAAATTGCTAGCTTTTCGTTGGCGTAGTTGGTAGTGGTGGCGCTTGGGAAGTCAGAGGTGGTGAGTTCGACTCCCCGTGGGAGCGGACAGATGCCCGTCTACCTCTAACGGAACTTGCAAGACCACGTCTGTTACAAGTGCCCTACACAGGCTACTTTAGAAAATCCAAAGAATACTTTGAAGTACTTGAGGAAGTATACTTGATGAAGTAAAAGTGCACTACACAGGCTACTTTGCAGTATTCAAAAGTAAACCTTGAAATACACTATAAGTGTACTTTAAAGTGTACTAAATGACCTAAAAAGTGGGCCAATTCAGTTTACTTAGTACAAAAAAGTATATTAATAAGAACACTGCTAGTTTACTTAAAGTAACACTATAATAGTATACTTTTTATACCAAGTATACTTACAAAATAAACGTAAAAAGTAAATAAAAGTACATGGAGAGAGAACTACCAGTAGCTACCATACATAATTCGCTGCTTCCATTTCTGCGGCAGCAGTCATTAATGTCTCTTCGTCTTCTTAATCATCATCATCAGTGGCGACTGGTCAGTGCCCCACCTGTTATCAACAGAAAGAACTGCAACATAATTATGTTATTTTTAATTTCTCAAACATTTTTATTTTCGTTTACTTCGAATAATTTACTATCTATGAATATAGCGTTTTCCTAAATTGTTTCGTTTCATTCGTTTGTGTTAAGATTTTATTTCATGTTCATTGGTCCCTGCCTTGTTGCTTCAGACTGCGTTCTGCCTATTCGAGTTAGCATAGGCTAATTGTGAAGGTGGGGCTCTGGTGGGGCTAGCCCCTCTCTCACAATGCAATGTACATTGGACGTGGGAAAGTATTAATACGCATGCTCAGAATGTAATGTACATCACACAAATTTGATGCTAGTGGGGCTGAGAGCCAGTTGCCCCACCACAGCGTCATTTCGTATTTCAGACCTGATTGGCTATCTGTCTTTCTGGCGCCAACATTAGTCGGCAAAAAGGAGAGCGTGGTGGGGCTAGCCCCTCTCTCACAATGCAATGTACATTGGAGGTGGGAAAGTATTAATATGCATGCTCAGAATTTAATGTAATGCAATGTGGATCACACACATTTTATGACAAGTGGGGCTGAGAGCCGGTTGCCCCAATACAGCGTCATTTTGTATTTCAGCCCTGATTGGCTGCTTGTCGCCAACACTAGTCGGCAAGAAGAGCGAGGAGATGTAGTTAGATTGTCTTAGCTAGTTTGTTAGCTTCACAAACACCAGATAACTTGAGAAAATGAATAAAGTGGATTTCATACTTGAACACTGGTTGTAGGAACCCTTATACACCGCGTTCCACATTATTGTGCAAATTACACTTTGCTCAGATTTTCCTAAATAGTAATGCACAGTCAGTCAGTATCATTTTCAAGTCATCAACTGTTGGAGTATAATTCAAATTCTATTGAACAAACCTCCTAATGATAACAGTATTTCTTTCAAAAATAAAAAACTCAAAATGCAGTGTTCCAAATTATTATGCAGAATTTCAGAATTTCAAGATTGTTGAAACTCTGTAGGTTGTAAAGAACAAAAAAAATCATTTGTTGAATTTGCAGCATTAAATTTCATATTTACTGAAATCAAGAAAAGTTTGAATCAAAAACATCTTAACAGGTCAAGTTACATGTTAACATAGGACCCCTTCTTTGATATCAACTTCACAATTCTTGCATCCATTGAACTTGTGAGTTCTTTGATAGTTTCTGCTTTAATGTCTTTGCAGGATGCCATAATAGCCTCCCAGAGCACCTGCTTGGATGTGAACTGCCTTCCACCCACATAGATCTTTTGCTTGATGATGCTCCAAAGGTTCTCAATAGGGTTAAGGTCAGGGGAAGATGGGGGCCACACCATGAGTTTCTCTGCTTTTATGCCCATAGCAGCCAATGCCCCAGAGGTATTCTTTGCAGCATGACATGGTGCATTGTCATGCATGAATATGATTTTGCTACGGAAGGCACGGTTCTTCTTTTTGTACCACAGAAGAAAGTGGTCAGTCAGAAACTCTACATACTTTGCCGAGGTCATTTTCACACCGTCAGGGACCCTGAAGGGGCCTACCAGCTCTCTCCCCATGATTCAGGCCCAAAACATGACTCCGCCACCTCCTTGTTTGACGTCTCAGCCTTGTTGGGACATGGTGGCCATTCACCAACCATCCACTACTCCATCCATCAGGACCATCAAGGGTTGCACGGCATTCATCCGTAAACAAAACAGTTTGAAAGTTAGTCTTCATGTAGTCCTGAGCCCACTGCAACCTTTTTTGCTTGTGAGCTTGGTTTAGGGGTGGCCGAATAACAGGTTTAAGGACACTTGCAAACCTCTTGAGCATCCTACATCTTGAAGTTCGCGAGACTCCAGAGGAACCAGCGGCTTTAAACACCTGTTTGCTGCTATTCAATGGCATGTTAGTGGCTGCTCTCTTAACCCTACGCATTTGTTTAGCAGAAATCTTCCTTATTTTGCCTTTGTCTGAACGAACCCGCTTGTGCTGTGAATCGGTGACAAATATCTTCACCGTCCGATGATCACGCGCAATTCTTTTGGAAATATCTAATGTTGTGATACCTTGACCAAGGTATTGCACTAGTTGCCGCTTTTCAGCAGCAGAGAGATCCTTTTTCTTCCCCATTTTGCCTGAAACATGTAGCTTGCTTAATAATGTGGAACATCCTTCTTAAGTAGTTTTCCTTTGATTGGGCTCACCTGGAAAACTAATTATCACAGGTGTCTGGGAT
The DNA here is from genome assembly GCF_021917145.1 of Hypomesus transpacificus. Classification (NCBI taxonomy): domain Eukaryota; kingdom Metazoa; phylum Chordata; class Actinopteri; order Osmeriformes; family Osmeridae; genus Hypomesus; species Hypomesus transpacificus. The sequence goes on from NW_025813796.1 coordinate 3,971,374, forward strand.
TGACAGCAACGACCCATGTAAAGCGATCTTACAGTGGAGGAACACGCCCACCAAAAACATGGACAGCAGCCCAGCACAACGCCTTCTGTCCAGGCGTCTGAAGACTACCATCCCTGTAGCTAACAAGCTACTTGAGCCCTGTGTCGTGGTTGGCGTCACGGACAAACTGCGTCACAGGAAGCTGCTTGCTAAGTGCTTCTATGACCGGACTACTCGAGACCTACCAGAGCTGGAGGTGGGTGAAAGGATACGGATGAAACCACTGCCTGGAGACCACACGGGGCTTTGGAGGCTGGGCACCTGCCTACAGAGGGTTGCACCACGTTCTTACCTGGTGGATGTTGGTGGCTCCCTCTATCTTCGCAATCGGGTGGATCTGCGCGTAGCCGAGCAGTCAAATCAGAACACGCCATACTTTCACCTGGTGGAGCTGGATGACAGTCCAGGCATAAGGGCAAGGGGCGCAGAATTGAGACATGAGCCAACTGAAGGTGAGGCTTCTGCCACACCAAGCTCTCCGGCTCGTGGCCCTAATCCTACCCGTCAGAGCCAATACTTACTCACGGGTGGGTCGGCTTTGCAGGCCACCGGACAGGCTTACTCTGTAAGCAAGAGACAGTGTTAACTTGTCCTCTGGTTATTTATATAAGAAGAAAAAGATAATAATTATAATATGTAGGGGTGCACCGATCTGATACTAAGATCGGATATCGGCCCCGATATTGACAAAATAGCTGGATGCTACTCATGCTGCTGAAAAATGACATAGAATGTGCTGTGAAAAAAAGGATGGATCGGCCAGTGGATCGATCCATCCTTTTTTTCACAGCACAGTCTGTCATTTTTCAGCAGCATGAGTTAACCGTACCTTTAAATGCGTGAGTTCTAAATATTTCTGACGGTGCCCACAGCAAGCATAATACTCGAAGCAATGCTACTAGCATGCTAGTGTTACCTGTTAGCCTTCTCATTAGTACATATTGAAGCTATACAGCGTTTGTCGCATAGTTTTTGTCTATTGGAAAGTATTCAGTTGGAGTTTTCGAAATTGCATATGCAAGCTGTGAGACCCGCATTCGAACGATCACATATGTGCGACGCTACTCGTTCTACACTGTAGATTCTACAGCATAGTAGAGTCGTTAAGATGCAGGAATTCGGCGTGCTCCTAGCATTGTGCTTTTGGATGTGCTTGATTAAATTAGTACTATTGTACTTTGCAGTACTACCTCCACCCCTCAAAACATTTACTTTGCAGACATTGCAAACAGCCGACAAACTAGTTGCAAGCGTGAAATATCTCCACACAGCCAACTCTTTGGCTCGCTCCATGTTGCTTTTAAGTTTCTGTCCACTGGTTGGACACGAGCTGTACACCGCACGGTGCAATGCTTCAAGCTAAAAACTTCCATGGTTCACACACCAGCGACAACAAATAAATAAAAATTCTAATATTTGTACATGTTTACAATGTTTGGTAGCTGTTTGATTACTATTGTATGTTTGACCAATACACTATTGTGTTTCTACTGCTACATTTAATTTATTTTAATAGGCCCTACATTTGATAACATTATATTTTCGCATTTTGAATGCACAATAGTTTTTTAAATAACAAATAAATAAGAATGCAGTAGATTACATCTGTAATTTTGTCTTATTAGGAAAGTCTGGCGCCTTTAGTCTTTTCCACATGGTGGAAGGAAGGTATAAGGTGGGAGGTATACAGTTTATTATTAATTCAACAACGGTATCGGATCGGTATCGGGTATCAACAGCTACACAAAGCCCAGGCATCGGTATCGGGACTGTAAAAGTCGGATCGGTGCATCCCTAATAATATGTAAAAAAGAAAATGTTATGCTTTTCAATTGTTAAGACTTGACTGTTAAAGGGGCAATTGACTGGGTTTTTGGGGTATTTCACACTGTTCCTTAAGGTCTCCGAACAGGGTATGTAACATTGGTTGGGTTGAAAATGGCCCGCTGCTGTTCTATGCCCCCTGATAGATCTTCTGAAATGTTCCCGGGAAAAAACACTAGCTTTTCTCCTTTTATGGTATGATCATTAATATTTAGATAATCTGCGCGCTGATTGGTTGGTTTTCAACGAGTGAAGCTGGGGAGCAAAAACGCAACACGGCCAACAGCAGCACTCACTGAAACACCGAAGTTGGAGACTTGAAATAAAAACGCGCAAATAAATCTATTGTGTCTACACAACACTGTTTTCTCCAGATTGACTACATATCATTTGAAATGATGACATTACTTGTTTCCACTTATGTTGTTGAAATAAACTGGATTGACTTAGGTGGGTAGAACGTTAGGCTACAGCTTAGCAACCAAACCATATCGTGATTCTACTCGGCTTCAGTTAGCTAGCTCTAGATATCTTGCTGAAAAATAACATGACAAAGATCTGGACAAACATGCATCGTGAATTGTAGATTTACATAACACAGGTTATTTATTTGAAGAAACACAGTCAGGAACACGTTAGCCCCATTGCCAATAAACTAGGCTAAATTATCACACATTTTACCTATGCTCTTGCGTTAGCAAGCTAAACTAGTTTACATGCCTACAGTCTAGGTGTTACTAGTAACAGTTACTAGCAATGCTAACGTATCCTGTATCTAGCACCTGCCTTTTCTCCAGTTCTTTCAAATAGAGTATCTAGACAGGCGTTAGCATTAAACCAGACTGCCGTTCGTTTTCTGGCAATTGTTTTAGGAGGCTTCCCTTCTAATGCCGACTACAGCCAGTCTAGCTAGTTATTTGATGTGTGTAGAAATGTATTTAGCATTCTACCTGGTATGCTATATACAGGACACGTTAGCATTGCTAATAACTGTTAGCACAACATCATACTGTCCTTATAGTTTGCGTTTGCAATGAGCATACGGTCGGAACAGCACCTCTTTCCAGGTTCAGTTTCCTAGCAAATCCTGCTTGAAATTGACAGTTGTCAAAACTGTCTTTGGCCGGACAGTTCCCCGGAACTCCGCGTGCAGGTACTTGTACAATCTTGGAACAAGGCTTGTGAACTTGACATTGGTGTCCGTCTTTATTCATTCATTTAAAACATCATACTGAAACACTGTCCCTCCCTGCCCTCTAACGTGATTTCTGTTTTCATTTAATTTAATATGGCTTTTCAATTAACCAATTTATTCACCTGTCTACCATATGAGTTACAGAGGGGATACACATTATATCAGGCATTTTTTTCACTTGATATAACGTGTACCCCCACCCCTAACATGCAAAGGGTCTGTCCTGCCATCATGTGTACTATTTTATATATATGTGCATAAAGTTGAAAGATTGAAACTAATTAAAACAAGTTTTGAAAAAGAAACTGTTTCATTTGATTCCATTTTATATGATGGAATATGCAGAAAGAATAGAATTAGGGTATATTGCTTTATCGCGTATTCAGGTTGTGCATCATGTTTTTGAAAAGTAACTAAGTCAATTAACCAATTACTTTTGAAAATAAGTAGTCTGTAAAGTAACTGGATTACTTTCTTGGAGAAGTAATCAGGAACTTATTACTATTTCCAAGTAACTTGACCAACACTGCTCAGGAGAGTATTTGCCTATTATTTTTGGTTTAAATAGGTTTGTTTCTGAACTTTGAGGCACTTTGGTCAAACCACCTGTTGTACACTTGTTTTGTCAGCAGTTTGACAGGGTCAGTGGTTGCTGGTATAAGGCCAGGCCTCTGTGCTTGGCTTGAGAAAACACCGCAGGTAGCAGTGTTTTCCTTTTTCCGGGGTTTGTGCCACCTTGTCACAGCTGGCGTGCTTCTTCTGGGATGCTTGGTGGCCATAGTAGGTCTTCCTACTCTCTGCACTCTCATTCAGTTGGCATCATGTGACTCACTTTGGACCTGTGATGATTCGGTCAGCCGAGAAGGTCATCGGCTGCGACCTGCCGTATCTCCTAGACCTGTTCCACTACAGGACCAGCAAGAGAGCATGCAAGATCATCGCTGATCCTTCCCATCCCGGTCACCACCTATTTCAGAGACTCCCATCTGGCAGAAGGTTCTGGGCTATAAAGACCGAAACCTCGCGCCAATTGAATAGTTTTTTCCCCACGGCAGTGGTGCTCAAAAACAAGCCCCTGGATCACACTGACTCTGGGTTTGCCATTTCCAATTCTCTGCATCTTAGCCCTGCACATGCCCAAATTATTTATTATTATTAAAATCTTGTAAATCATTTGTCTTTTATTCTTGTTTTTGCTATTTTGTTGTTATGTTATGTGTTTTATATCCTATGCACCAATCACCAAGATAATTTCCTGTATATGTAAATATACTTGGCCATAAAAAATTATTCTGATTCTGATCTGTTTGGGGCTGTGGTCTGAGCGCGCCATTCAGGTTGGAATTGTAACTCCATTCTCTGGCCATCCAGTCTTCTGCTCAACTGCTCCACATCTTCTGTTCTCTTTGTCCTTTGTGGATTTGTGTCAGCTTGGCATGGAGGTTGGTTGGGTGGAGGTATATTTCTGTATGGTCTTGCTTCATACTCGGAGTGGAGGGGTAGCTCAGGTGAGTACCGTTCCCTTGGGTGCTGGCTTCTTGAATGACGATTTACTTTTCTGTCATCTGTTCTCCTCCTTTGGTCGGTGTCTTGGTGTCTCCAGTCGTCTGTGGACTGGGTTGTGACCTTCACCTTCTTCAGGTTATGAATGTTAGAGAGTTCAGCTTTGGTTTCCTGTAACCCCTCATTCATTGTCTCCCGGAAAGCTGTGATTTGTGTGAGATGTTGGTTCAGGAGGTAGACTTTTGTGTATAAAGTTTTGTTTTCCTGAATCACGTGTTTGTAGTCTATTAGTTGTTGTTGGAGGCTCAAAAGTGGTTCTTAATGGTGTAAGAATTAACAGGCTTGGAGTCAAGAAGTTGATTACAAATGCTTTCGTCTTTATTGCTTAGGCTCTTGGGAACACACGCGGAACTTCTCTAGCCAGAGAAGTCTGACATGTATTCAATAGACAAGTACTTTTATACAGCCCTACCTACGTCACACACATATCTTGGCAATTATCAGACAACACATACTTTGTTCAAGATAAACAGATGTCGACTCTGGTTTGTTGAGTTCCTATGCAACCAGTGGCTCTAACTAAAAGGCAACACGCTATCAGGTCATCCTGACCTGACTTCCTGCTGGAAAGAACATTCTAACGGGAGGGGAGAGTGACTCACACAGAGAGTTCTTACCCCATAAGTGAATATGGGACAACAACACTGTCTCCACTTTCGCCTATTTCCTTAATAGGGGCTGTTTCTCCTCCTCAACTGACCTCTGTCCTGGACTACTCCCTGCACGTACCACCTCACCCTACGTTAGGCCCAAAAAAGACCCCAACATTGTTCATTAGCTACATCCAATTCATTTATTTTCCTTCTCAGTAGTAATGCTGATTCATGTTTGTTTTCCTGGACCCCCTGCATTTCTTCTTAGGTTTTCCAGTTTCTCAGCCAGCTCATTGCTTTCCTGTTCCAGTTGTTCCCGGCACTCTTGTTCTCTTTCTTTTGCCTTGAGAGCATCCATGAGGGTTGTTTCCTGTTGCATTAGCTGTGTCCTAGCTTTATCCAGTTCTACAGCCAGCTCGCTGTTTTCCTGTTCCAGTAGTTCCCGGCGCTCTTGTTCTCTTTCTGTCGCCCTGAGAGCACCCATGAGGGTTGTTTCCTGTTGCGTTAGCTGTGTTTCCTGTTGCATTAGCTGTGTTTCCAGTTGTCTGACTGGAAGTTAAAAATAAATTCTAGGCTTATATTAAATCTTAATTTTAGTAATCTCATTAGATTTCCTATAAGGAATTAGACCATTTAAGTTGAGTAGCTGCTGATTTGTTTTAACCTAAACTGGACTTAGGAAAGTACAATGTACTTAAATACTATAGCACATTAAATTAGCCTGTTTAGCTTGAATCAAACAGATAGGCTAATGAACCAAATTGATGAGCTGCATCTATAATGTACCTTCAAATTGAGCAAGGGCTTAAAATTAATGTCAAATTAAAAGCAAATTAGTGAAGCTTCTTTTCGAAAAGCTAGGTTCATCAATTAACAATTGTTTAACAATATTGTGGCAGTAAAGGCTGCGTTGTTAAGCTACTTCTGAACAAAAGTCCTTTTGGACTGATCACAGATGAAGTGGGCCAAATAAAAATAATACACTTTACGTTTAATTATTATTTAGTGAATAAGCAGAGCTAGTTCAGGCATGGAACTCGGGCAGCGCGTGCCATATCACCTTGCCGTGTTCTCAGCCCATAGGCTTAGCTTGACAGGCGGCGCTATAAAGTCGCACACATGCACACGCGTCCTCAATTACCCTTGTGTTCTGCGCTGCTGCCATTGCAGTGCAGAACACTCCCGAACGCTCCACGTTCTCTGTGTTGTGTTGGCCTGTCTGTCGTTCGCGTTTCCCTGTCCGTCTCCTCGGTCCCGGACGCCGTGTGCGTGTTTTGGGGATCTGAACGAAGGTTTCGAGCTGCTTCCCGATGATTCTCCATCCGAGGAGCCCTGCACCGGTGGGGTCGGTGGAATTCGGGGCGCCGAGTCAGGCGCAGTTCCCGTTTGGCCTTGCCGGCCAACAAAGGACTGTCCGTTGTACAACATGGGTTTCGGCCACTAGGAGCAGTTTGTTCCTCGAGTGCGGCGAGACCGTTCCATCCGCTTCCCTGCATGCTGCCCTGGGAAGGCTCCGGCGAAGGGCGGCTCCGTTTCCCGTGCTGCTGTTGTGCTGTCCAAAAGGGGGCTCGCGTTCAGAAGCCGACCACGAGCACTCGCGGCATATCTGGCATATCCGAGGAGCGACATTTGCAGGTACCATCGTGAATCACGTTCAGGTCGCTAGGTAGCTACTAGCCATTAGTGGTGTTACTGTTACTAAGCTGCCCTGTTTGTCACTGCTTGACCGAGCCGAACAGAAGTGCTTGCTGTATTCGCGCCATTTAAATTGATTGTTAGAATCGTGGAGCAGATCCAATCTACTCGCTCGTTTGATGACGTCCTTCAAATCCGTGCAGCGGTATTATGAATACAGCGGAAGCACTGGAGTACATCGTCCTAATGACATTTTAAGTAGCCTAACAATGGAGACGACAAACGTTGTCGGTTAATAGCAGTAATAACTTACTAGGATGCGTCCTGTAAAGGAATGAATACACGATGCTAATCCTGCTGCAATTCCATATACTACTAGTCATGTCTCTTACTTATTAGAGACGCATATAAAGTCCCATGACATGCTGTTTTGAATGCTTTATGCAGGCCGTAGCGGTCCCCTAATATTGTAGCCTATCTAAATGTTTACATTTAGTCATTTAGCAAACGCTCTTATCCAGAGCGACTTACAGTAAGTACAGGGACATACCCCCCCGAGGCAAATAGGGTGAAGTGCCTTGCCCAAGGACACAACGTCATTTGGCACGGCGGGGAATTGATCCGGCAACCTTCTGATTACTAGCCCGACTCCCTCACCGCTCAGCCATCTGACTCCCAGCCATCAATACCAGACTCCCAACATTCAGCCATCTGAATGTTGTCTTGTGACATCCTAAGAGGAACATGTTCAATTGAAGCATTGAGCTGTGTTTTCTCAAGGCAGAGAAGAATACCCTGTCCGGTTACACCTTTTAGATATACCAATGTGTACTGACAATGCTAAAAATGTGTCTGATGTAACCATGCGTCAGAAAATGAGTAACGATAATGATGAACCGAGAAACTTGTAAGATGGTCTGCATGAAGCCAGCTATACTGATTGCAATAGGTATCTGCATGCTGCAGGTAGCCTGCAGGGACGCTTCCCTTACCTAGCTTTGATATTCTTATACATACCATGATGCATTCTCTCTGAGCCCTCTGCCTGTAAACAAGTCTGTGCTGTGCCCTTTGCAGGGTGCACCGTTTTGAGTCCCGCAAGCTGCAACCGTGTCCATCAAAGCATTGGTGGTAGGTGTCCAGTTGTACGTTCGGTGTGCGGATCCTTCATCATGCAGCCTTCTGGGGAGCCCGTCTCTCCGTCTTGTAATGAGCGGTGCACGGAAGCAGCGGGCTGAAAGCAGACAAACGTCTTCCTAACACTCCACCTTTACTGCACAAACTACCACTGAGACAGGTGTGCTTCGTTCTAAGTCGACACCCTGCTCGATAGTGTTTCTTGGGTTCTGCGGTGTAAAGGTACCCCCACTATGATGGTCCACACTAACTACCTTTTGTCCCCTCTCCTTCATGCGCCAGTACCTGCTGTACTGCCCCGGGCGACACCTGATGAGCCCCTGTTTACCAGTGATGCAGCCGGCAAGGCCACGACCAGATCGTGGCTCATGCAACCCCACTAAGTTCTGTGCGAGTGCTATGGCCTGTCCCCGGAGCCGTATACAGCATATTCCTTCCGGATCGGGGCGGCTGCTTCTGGTGTCCACGTCCGCGCTGGATGTCGTGGAAGCGCAGAACTCATGAGCGCTTGAGAACAGAGACCGGGACCATGTCGGGCGATGCTTGCTGCCAGTACACAAGAGGCTTGCATTGGATAGCGCTCTGCGACTATCTACTCTAGGCCGAGCAGCTGAGCAGGCGCTTAAAGGCTCATGCAACTCCACTAAGTTCTGTGCGAGTGCTATGGCCTGTCCCCGGAGCCGTATACGGCATAGTCCTTCCGGATCGGGGCGGCTGCTTCTGGTGTCCACGTCCGAGCTGGACGTCGTGGAAGCGCAGAACTCATGAGCGCTTGAGAACAGAGACCGGGGCCGTGTCGGGCGATGCTTGCAGCCAGTACACAAGAGGCTTGCATTGGATAGCGCTCTGCGACTATCTACTCTAGGCCGAGCAGCTGAGCAGGCGCTCAAAAAGAAACCGAGCAGGCGCTCAAGAAGAAGCCGAGCAGGCGCTCGGGAAGCCGAGCAGGCGCTCGGGAAGCCGCTCAAGCTGAGCAGGCCTCCAAGCTGAGCGGGCGCTCGAGAAGGAGCCGCCGAGCGGGCGCTCGAGAGGAAGCAGCCGAGCGGGAGCTCGAGAGGAAGCAGCCGAGCGGGAGCTCGAGAGGAAGCAGCCGAGCGGGAGCTCGAGAGGAAGCAGCCGAGCGGGAGCTCGAGAGGAAGCAGCCGAGCGGGAGCTCGAGAGGAAGCAGCTGAGCGGGAGGCTCAGGCCGAGCAGGGCGCTCAGGCCGAGCGGGTCTGAGACCTCCGGTGACCAATGTGGTCCGCATGTATCTTGTGGTTGGGTGGCTTCATACATTGCAATGGTAGTATCTTTGGATCTCCATGCAGCCGTGGTGATCCGCAGACGTCCTCTGATGCGCTACGTCGCCATCAGAATCCAGTGTCTACATGGGGACGTCGGTCCAGATGAACTGGGAACAGCGGATGCACCGCTGATGGGTCTCACAGTTTTGTTGCTAGTAACAGTGGGATGTCACGTGGTCCTCCTGAGGCTCAGGAGGCGCTCCGCTCCGCTCTACACATAGTATAGACTGGCGGAGTGTCTGTGTTTTGGGGATTTAACTTGTTGCTCCCTGCCTCATGTCATGCATGCTGCAGTGAAGGCAGGGAGCGCTTCCCCATGTACATCCATTCCGCCAATGTTAAACCATTTGTCATGTGTATGAAGAAATCGTGAAATCAATCACGTGAGTGTCTTGACTGAACTGTTGTTTAAGTTGGATACTTTGATGCGGGGTTGGATTTGAGTTCATATGGTCAATAGCAATAGTTCTGATAACTTTTACTTAAGTGCCGCGAAAAATGATATCAAAGTAAGAGTCGTGTTGACGACAATAAAAGTCCTTAAGGTTCTCCTATCTTGATAATTATTTTACTGTTACTTTACTGGTTTTATAAAGTTGAGGGTTTACATCAATGTTGAATTAAATGCAAAACATAGTAAAGCCGTCGGGCTATCTCACACACCCCACAGCGCGAAGGTTAAAAGAAAATGCTTTTTCATTGTGACCCGAAGGCAGCACAAGGGTTAAGTAAACTTAAATATCTGTCTCCGTTGTAGCTCGGCAAAGCAAGCTAAATAAAACAAGTCTATGAATATGTTACTATTATAATGACGATGAGTGTTGCTTACTATTACTAGCTTACAGTTATTGTTAATGCCATCATTGTGGCGTTAACTGACATTAGTATGAGTATTGTGGTTATCAGACATGATTTATTCATTTTCGTCTTTGCTCCAAAAGACGTGAAAAATATATAATGCCACGATTAACATGCCACAATATCACTTATTATAAAAGGCTATATTACGTTTGTCATGCCATGAACATAACGTTAATTACAAAATGGTTCAGCTTTAAAATCACGGAAATAAACCCTACAAACAACCGTTATGTATGTGTGCAACCATTTGTAAAACTGGCTACAGCAAAGGCAGGCAACTGTAGATTATGAAGCCCTTTCTCCCATTAGCACAAGCTTGTACCAGAAAACCCAGTCGGGAAATGAACAAATCATTTCTTTATCCTCTAGCTACCAGTACTGAGCCTATGCAGGTCATGTGAAAAGTGATCCAAAGACTCGGCAGATGAACATATCATTGATCCAAAGACTCGGTAGGCAGAAGCAGGGACGGACTGGGGGGAAAAAGTGGCCCGGGAGTTTTACTGTCAGACCGGCCCACTCAGCAAACGGTGCGCGGCCCACTCAAAACACGTTGTCCACTCAATGCATCGATCGCACATCGACCAGTCATTGGCTACTTGGAAAAATACCCATATACACTTAGCATTATTTTGGAAGATTACAAAGAAATTATATCATATATGTTGAATTTCTTACGTTAAACTTCCGTTTGATGTAAAGTCCGTAAGAACACATTTCAGAAGACAGGTCAGAAAATGTTCTAAAAATATTTTTACGTATTCAAGCTGTGACATGTGAAATAGTATGAGATGCTGGCGATGTCAGAGGGCCGGTTGGTAATGGAAGTGGGCCGGTGTTTTGGACCATCCCAACCCCGTCGGCCCACCGGGGATTTTCCCGGTATCCCCGATGGCCAGTCCGGCCCTGGGCAGAAGAACAAAAAATTTATCCGAAGACACGGCCGGGAGGTGAACGATTTGTTTGTTCCTTCTTTTCTGACAGACTGCAATAGCCTACTATTGTTGAAGAAAGTGTTTTAGGCCGCCTCTTTCCTAACAGAGACTAAGTTTAGTTGAGTTCTGGTTGTAGGCCTATTATCAATCTGCAGATTGGAGAGAGTCAAACATAGCCCAATACATAAAATGACAAATTTCAGTGCACTGGTTCGTGCAAGTTCTAATGCAAAAACAATTACATTGCGACCATGCAGTTCGTCAGTGATAAAGTAAGCAAACAGCGCATGATCGGCCATGATTGACGTCAATACAGCATACCACGAGAAGTAGGAATGTCCGACTTTACGGAGCCATTTTTAACTCCTCCCCGACCAGGGTCAGTTCTACACGGGGGCCTACAGGGGTAAGTGGCCGAATCCCAATACTCCCCCTTACCCCATCCCCTTCCCCTTAGTTTTGCGCGTTCCCGTGAGAGCTAGTGGTGTCCCAATACTCTTTTTGAGCTTGGGGTAGGGCTAAGACGAAGGGGTATACACCCCTTAAAACCAAGTAAGATCGGGAGCTTACTTGAAACCTAGGGCTATGTGCAGGGCCGTCATTTAGGGGGGAAAGGTGATGACAATTCTAGGGGCCAACAGCCTAGGGGGGGGCCCACAAAAATCCCAGTAGCCTATGTAGGCTTCCCATTCTATGAATAAATTATTATGCATATGCATAACTAATACTCATACTAATGCATCAGAGTTTAAACAAAGCCACAAAATCAAGCAAAATGTGAAAAGAAAGTTTACATTTTCCGAGCAATAACACCCTTCTTTTAAAAAATAGTTTGGTCCATGGTTCGCTCCTCTTTTGAAAATGTGCGCTTAACGTTATAGCTCACAAACTGCAGCAGCAGCCAGCTCGTTATGAATAGAGAACTGACAATGCCAAAACGGAAACATAAATCTGGAAGCCAAAAAAAGAGAGGAGCGGAAGAAAAGAGGCCAGGAGCACATCAGGGGTCCAGAATATCAGCGATTTGTTTTTGAAGAAAAGTGAGTGTTTAGCTAGCTGCACAGTCTGTGGTTCACGAGAAATAGCATAGCTCACCTCGTCCAACGTTACGATGTTGGAGTGACTAATGTTAGGAGCTAGGGCTAAGCCAGCTACTAGCAGTGCTCCGTCAACCGAATGACACTAACGTTTAACATTACGTTCGGTCAGCAGTGTTAATAATCGCCTGACAAAGCTGACATTACAAAATTATCTTCTAAATATCATCCACAGAAAAGATCAGTAAGGTTATAATTCGCCAAACGTTATAATACACTGTCCAAAAATTCCAGTAGGACACAATTTTTCATTCTTACATGAGTGTTAAGTAAAACTAAACTGCTATGGTAGTGTGAAAGAAATGTTGGGCCTATGTACAATGAATGTGTTTTAGAAGAAGTTTACAGTTGGTTAAGAAGCTTGATACAATGTATGTTAATTCAACTCCATTTGGTAGAGATGCCACCTGTAGTTTTATAACACCTAACTAGGAGACATGAAGTCTAGGAGACGGGAAGTTTGGGTGACCTGAAAGAGTTCTTGTCACCTGGGGAGAAGAGACAGTTGTTCTGAAGAAAATGTGGATTCAACTGTATTGTTCTAAGGATTTAACCAATGACAGAAGAGATTTGGTATAGCTGCATGTCTGTAGGTCTACTTGTCTACTTAAGTCACTGACTGTCCTTGCTGTCTACAGAGCCAGACCCCACCCAAGAACAAATACCAGAAAGTAGGGCTACTACAGACACTAAGGGAATAGCGAAGGGGATAGTGAAGATGCTGATGATGGTGAGTGAGGTAGACAATCTTGTTGGCTGTTTTGACTTATTAGTGAACTGCTGTACCATTGGCAACTACTTACACATTGATTTTTACATAATAATACCCTGTGACTCCTTGTTGAGTGGTTAATTGAAAAAAATAAACAAATTGGGAGCAAATTTGGCCAGTGCCCCTGTAAAAATGTCCCTGGCCCCCCTGAGCTGACTGAATAAAAATAAACGTATTTATTTATTTGTACATGTTTTTCTTCTGCAGCCTTTTACCCCAGTAAATAAAAACGTTAGAGAAACATATCAAGGTATTGAGAGCTGAGGAGCTGGAATAGGGAGAGCCAGAGCCTGTATGATTTTAATGTAAAGCTAAATTAAAGTATTTAATGTTTAAATATTATTTGTTTGTTTTACCTGTTAATAACAGGCCCTTTTAGTTACTTGTGTTTATGTGTGTGTGTGAGTGTGTATGTTTGTGACATGCTCAAGTTATCAAGAAGAAGAATCCTTTTAGACTGCCACAGCAGTTCAGACCAGTACCACCAGAAGGATGACTCACAAAGCCACCATGAAGGAACAGCTACATCTTCTTGTCCCTTAATCTTTTTATTAACCCCTCAACCACCAAGCTTAAAATTCCTGGTTGCTTTATTCCTGGTCCTCTCTCCCTGCACAGCTGCTCCCTACTCGTGTGAGCTATTCAAGGCTTTTGGATGAGTTATAAATAGACTTGGTTTCACAGACAAGCCCTCTCCCTCCTGAGACACACGTCGTTGCCTCATCAAGCCAGGAGTCCCAGTGGTGGACTGGCTGGTCAGCGACTCTTTCATCACACCTCTACTGCTATCGTTTTCACCCCCTGCCTCCTTATCACACTGTTGTTCTTGCAGAGTTTTACTCATCTTATTCACTGATGTGCCCCTTTCTTTCTCTGTCACATTCCCTCTCATTCTTACTCTCGCTCATTCACTGTTGTCTCTTTTACTCTGCCTTTGCTCTCTCTGAACTTTCCTCACACATGGTTTTCAAGGAAAACCTTTTTTTGAAAATGTTAAATGTGAGGGGTCAGGTCATTTTGTTGGGTTTGTGTGGCGTGAAATGCTTCTGTTTATGAATCAAGGGTCAGGTGTCTTTCTTAACTGATCAAACCACATACATAACTGAGAGTGATTTAAATGTGTTTCTTTTCGGCATCTTAGTGAGAGGCTGTACATATAGGAGAGTATGGGTGGGAATGTTTTGGTACCTCACGATTTGATTCGTGGGGTCACGATTCGATTAAAAACCGTTTCACGATTTTTCCAAGATTTTTGAAATTTGTGAATCGATGTGAATCGCTTGAAGACTGAAGCACAATTTGAATGTGAATTGATTCCCCCCCCCACCCCTATAGGAGAGGTATCGATACAATACAAAAGTGAAGAAATAGTGCATTCTGTGCATTCCATTGTTTGCTGTAGTTGGTTTCTTAAAACATGGAAGGCGAAGGAATTGACCATGTTGTACATGTTGGTGTCTGCTTACACTGCACTTGGGTTCTTTAAGTGCTATTGATGTGTTGTGAGCAGCAAGTTATAAAGATATAGGCCAAATCATCCTTTTTTTCACAATCTGCAGCAATAACACGTTAAGAAGCATAAAACAAGGTAATATTAATGGATTTGTGCATTTATCTTGAGTTCTCTTGTGTTGTACTCTCACAAGCAGCTTTGGAAACCCAATCACCCCCTTTTCTCACTTTCTCCATAATCCATTGTGTGTACAATAGGGTACCTTGTGTACATGTGTCTGAGACCAGAACTAACAAAGTGTTGCTTGGCAACCCGCCTGCTCAGAGAAAAGGGAGTAAGAGGGTTTAATAACAATGAAGGGTGATGCAAGCAGGGGTATTTGTTGAGCCAGGGCATTAAACCTGGACATTTATTGCCTTGCTAGATTCACCTAACCAGTCCCCCATTAAACGCTTTTAATGCATCATCTTTAGTTACCTTGACATGGAGTACCAGCAATAAAAAATTAAAGCATACCATACCTCAAACAACAAGGTATGATAGTTCAATCAGGAGAGACCTAAGATGAGTAAAGTGATGTTTATTTTCAGAATGATAAATGTACTACAGGTGTTTGGAGCTTAGACCCCATGGGGAATTAAATGTTTAAAGGGGCGTCTGCCTAGCTTGGTCCTAACCAGACCCTCATACATTTCATTTGTACAGAGGGTCTGGGATCGCTCCATTGACAAGCGTTAACTTCCTTGAAGGCGGGTACTCTGTTGAAGTTTAACCTGTTAATTAGTAGCGTCACACAGGGCCGTCATTTAGGGGGGAAAGGTGATGATAATTCTATGGGCCCACAGCCCAGGGGGGGCCCACAACAATCTCAGTAGCCTATGTAGGCTTCCCATTCTATGAATAAATTACATAACATATGCCTAACTAATACGTGTGTTCGAATTTATTCTTTATTTTTCTGTTTCTCTATGTTCTTGAAAGTGCCTGACGCAATGCTCCCATGTAAATGTTTTTCAATTAACCACTCAACAAGGAGTCACTGGGTATTATTATGTAAAAATCAATGTGTAAGTAGTTGCCAATGGCACAGCAGTTCACTAATAAGTCAAAACAGCCAACAAGACTGTCTACCTCACTCACCATCATCAGCATCTTCACTATCCCCTTCGCTATTCCCTTAGTGTCTGTAGTAGCCCTACTTTCTGGTATTTGTTCTTGGGTGGGGTCTGGCTCTGTAGACAGCAAGGACAGTCAGTGACTTAAGTAGACTTATAAATATTTCATATCTTATGTTATTTCATATTGCTTTTGTACACATTTATGATTCTATTTTATGGAACAACTGATGAAAAACTAGCATTAACATCAAAAAAATCTAAATTGGCTTATCAATGCCTTAGCTCTGTAGAGAAACAGCTTCTCTTTATTATTGTATGGGGACAGCTAGCTGTAAGATCAGCCCCTGCTGTTAACCCCATTAACAATACTTATGTCAACAGGCTACCATAGCAGTTTAGTTTTACTTAACACTCATGTAAGAATGAAAAATTGTGTCCTATTGCTACTGGAATTTTTTGACAGTGTATTATAACGTTTGGCGAACATCGTAACGTTGGACGAGGCAAGCTATGCTATTTCTCGTGAACCACAGACTGTGCAGCTAGCTAAACACTCTCTTTACTTCAAAAACAAATCGCTGATATTCTGAGCCCCTGATGTGCTCCTTGCCTCTTTTCTTTCTCTCCTCTCTTTTTTTGGCTTCCCGATTTATGTTTCTGTTTTGGCATTGTCAGTTCTCTATTGATAACCAACTGGCTGCTGCTGCAGTTTGTGAGCTATAACGTTAGGCGCACATTTTCAAAAGACGAGCGAACCATGGACCAATTTATTTTTTAAAGAAGGGTGTTATTGCTCGGAAAATGTAAACTTTTTTTTCCACATTTTGCGGCTTTGTTTTATACTCTGATGCATTAGTATGAGTATTAGTTAGGCATATGCATAATAATTTATTCATGGAATGGGAAGCCTACATAGGCTACTGGGATTTTTGTGGGCCCCTCGAATTGCCATCACCTTTCCCCCCTAAATGACGGCCCTGGTCATTGTTCTCGCTGTTTTGTTTCTCTTTTAATTTTTGGTTTTATTTTCTTAGGAAAAATAGAATGAAACAAACACAAATTAATGAAATTAAATTACCCAAAGGATGATTAAATGTTTTAAACTTTACATTAACTTCTCTTTTGTATTTATTTTCTTCCTGTTCCCACCAAGTTAGAGCTTTTTTCTTATAATTTTGCTTACTCTGCTCTTCTATTTTTACATTACAGACAGGGTAAATACGTTTTGAGAAACTAGCAATTTTCGCTTGTATATCCACCCCCTCTCTTCAAAGCCACTCCCCAAAATACATTAACTGACTACTGCTGGTAGGTAGGTAAGTAGGTAGGTAGGTAGGTCGATCGGTAGCAACAAAACTCAGCAAAACTTGTTCTCGATCTGGCTTTAGCTTATGGATATTTGGCAGTGTTGCCACAACGGACTGAGTGGCTTCGCTCGCATCTTTCTCCACCGCCATTACGGAACTACAACACAAGCACACGACAGCCACTCCCTCTGTTTGCTGATTGGCCTGTAGAAAATTAACCGGAGACAACTGACTTGCTTACCTCATGGCCTAGTACAGAAGCAAAATCTAAATTGAGTGGAAGCACGTAGGAGGGCAGAGCCAGGCTACCTCGGGACCCCCTGACCTGCATGTTTTAGACATTTCCCCGCTCCAACACACCTGATTCAAATGAATGGGTCGTTATCAGGCCCCTTTATTTGCTATATTTTCTAGCTTTAAAGTGTGCTGATCTATTACTATTGCTAGTTTGTGGTGCTTATTATTTGCTGTGGGTTAGGCCAGGGGTGGACTGGCCATCGGGGATACCGGGAGAATCCCCGGTGGGCCGACGGGGTTGGGATGGTCCAAAATACCCACTTCCATTACCAACTGGCTTTCTGACATCGCAGCATCTCATATTATTTCACATGTCACAGCTTAAGGCAACTAGGGTGAAGTGCCTTGCCCAAGGACACAACGTCATTTGGCATGGCCAGGAATTGAACTGGCAACCTTGCTAGCCCAATTACCTAGCCGCTCAGCCACCTGACTCCCCCCATATAGTATACTGCTCCTCGCAATCTGTATTCACACTCATGATGCCGATTTTTTTTTAAGTTTTCTGATGTGTCTTCTGAAATGTTTTCTTACGGACTTTGGAAGTTTAACGTAAGAAATTAAACATATGTGATGTAATTTCTTTGTAATCATCCAAAATAATGCTAAGTGTATGGGTATTTTTCCAAGTAGGCCAATGAATGGTCGATACGTGAGATGCATTGAGAGGACAACGCGAGAGTTTTGAGTGATAACTCAAAATATATACTTTTAATATAAAATAATATAAAAGTTATACTCAAAGTATAACTCCCGGGCCACTTTTTCCCCACAGTCCGTCCCTGGGTTAGGCTATGGGACTCTTACTCTGAAACCAGGGGGGTATTCCAGGTAGCGGGTTTAGTGAAAACTTTTTGTTTAACCCTGAAAAGAGGCTTACTCCAAGGTTTCCATTCCAGAAAGAGATCTGAAATCTTTTTGGTAAGTTTCCATTGTAACCTACTCCGTGAAACTAACCTGCTTGCTTGCAGGTTTTCCATGCCGAACTCTGCGTTTCTACCTATCCCCTCACACTTTCTAAACCTGCTAGCATTGGCAGACATGAGAAATGCTTTCCTGGTTCAGCCGAGCGATCTCGAACAAAATTTAATTTGCTTAGTTATACGCCGGAAGACTGCAATTTGATGTGCTTTAATTCCCTGATTAATACCTAAATTAACGTTACCGTTTCCCGTCACAATCTGTAATTTATTTTTCCAACATTTTAAGCCCTTGGGCCTTCATCACTAATGTTACACGCCTTGGACGTGCATGGAATCAGCAGGGGCGGATCTAGAAAAATATTCATAGGATGGCAAGAGCGTGGCAGGAGATTTCGAGGGGTGGCACCCCGTGGCAAAAGTGTATATGCTGATTTAATCTCACTCATATTAATCAATGTTTATTTGGAATCAATGGTTGTTTATCAATCCGAAGAACGCTGAGAACACAAGTACATTCTTTTGAAGAAAGTTCTTGCTTCATCCTTGCGAGAATGGTCCTGCAAGGACGCAAGGACGGAGAATGAATTGAGATAGTTAGGGTTTTCCTGGACTAAACCAGTCATCAAAGCTAAAAAATTGTCCCTCTACCTGTAATTTTACGTTTTCTGTAGCCCTTGCTAACTCACAGTACCTAATGTTAACTAGTGTCTGCACTGCACTGAGATGCTAGCTAGGTTATCGACAAGTCGGAGCAAATTTACAAATTAGCCGTTTCATCAATAAAATAAGAACATTTTCAGAGACTGAACTACCTATTTCTCGTCACATTTTAATTCAGATGCTGATTTACACGAACCGTTTAACTGAAATATGAAAAGTTAAAAATTACAGTTTTTAAGTTTGTCCGCCTCGCTTGACATCTTGCAATGACTTCTTGGAAATCAGAAGCGTTCTCGCTGGTCAAGTCACCAACCGATGCATCCTCGATAAAAGGGGCGGATCAGGAACATTTCCGGGTATTTTTGGCGTTCTTGGTGACTTGTGTTCTTTGGATTTGAACCGTACTTGGGCAATAAAAGATGACGTCAAACGAGTTTGCAAGAACACAAGAACGGAAAAAAACGTGGATTGATAAACAGCCAATGTCTATTCCAGGGGTGGCCTGCTCCAGCACACCTGATTCAAATGAATGGTCGTTATCCAAGCCCAAGAATGACCGTTCAGCAGGGAAACTTTTAAAACATGCAGGACTGAAGCTCTCGAGGACCAGGGTTGGCCACCCCTGGTCTATTCAAATGGCTGCTAGATTTTTTGGCATTCAGGCTGTCTACTCTTTTACCCCGGTCCCTAAATATGACACGGAGCCTGAAGGGATGTACGAATATGAATGTCTATTGAATCTCGAATATAAAACTGATTTCACCTCATTGTCAGTCGGTGCAGTGGGGAGGGTGGGTTGGAGTTGTCTAGTTCTGCGTTCACTTGCAGTGGGATATTAGCAGGCCCAAACATAATTCGCAAGTGCAGAATTCCGACGAAAATCTGCAGAATTTCAAATAGAGGCTGCCTGAGGCAAAATGTTAATAAGCTTGTCAACTCATATTACGTCTCTATTCTTTCGAAATATTTAACCTGTAAACAGAGCCCATTGCCACCAGTGTAGTGCTAACATTCAAACTGGTTGTCTTGAGAATGAGCGTGGGTCCTAAGAAAAATCTACAGTAATGCTGCAGAATGTTGTTGCCGCAAAAGGCCAATTCAGCAATAAAAACTGCTATCTGGGGAATGTGCAATTTAAATAATATTGTATTATTACAATTCATGTGTTTATGCTGTCCACAGATTGTAACCTTTAGGAAAAGCCAGAATATATGGCTTCTTTCATGTTCTGTCCAGGCAGATCGCTATAGAATCTTAAATGATTTCTTATTGAGTTTGACATCATTCAGAGCCAATGAAAATAGGGGGGGCACCTGATAACCAATTCAGATTCCAGGGGGAGCCCCCCCTTTGGCTCCGCCCCTGGGACTCATTGCTGACCAAATGCTTTTTGGCACTGAAATAAAGACAAATAATTGAAATTGTATTTGGTATTTGGTTTTCTTCTACAAATAAAAATCTAATGAGTATTTGTATTGGATATTGTTCCTACAATTTACATGATTCACCATGTTCTGTCCTGTAACTGGTGTTTCAGGAAATCTATTTCAAGATTGTGGCGGGTCAAACAACATTGGCCAAACAACCAAAATTATTACCCTATGGTTTGAAGGAAGACAGTCACTCATTTAGGTTTTTAGTCACGCCCTCCCGCCACACATTGTATTTCTTATTTTTTTTTAAATAATATGTTCAATATACCGCAGCACCCAACCAAAATTCCTCTGGCCGCCCACTCTCACTATGGAACCGGCAGCCAAGCGCGTCTCCCCTGGAGTTCTTAGTCGAGCCTGCCACTTATCAGCCAATAAAAAAAAAAGAAAGGGTCCATACAATAGCCAATTGGAAAATAGCACCATTGTATCTGGGTAAGATTTAATGCAACAACCAATGGAAAAAAACATATCCTGTCATTTTTCGGGATTCTGCTACGTCTTCCGAAGGTTTTGTTCACCTACAAAGCAAACCGCTGGAGCTCGAGCATCACTTTGAGCACAGTCATGATCTCCTGTTTTAATGTTACAACAAATTCACAACTTGTTTGACACAAACAATGACAACTTGACTGCTGTTAAAAATTGTTTCCCAGATAATTAGCATCAGTTTTTCACACGAGTCTCTTAACCAACATTTTTACAGCCTGTTCACTGACAACACCTGCTCAGAACAAGTAGTTCATAGATGTAGCCGGTGTGTATCGGTGAAACTCACTCGTCAGGTAAGTAACAGGCCACCCGCATCATCGGTTATCTAGCTTTTCGTTGGCGTAATTGGTAGTGGCAGCGCTTAGGTGTCAGAGGTTGCAGGATCGAGCCCAGTGCGGGATGTGAATAGGCCCGATTCCTTTGACTTTTAAAATAATGTCATATTTTATTATTATATCCTTGCCATGGATGCATTAATCATTGCTGCCTTTTAAAGATGTCAGGTAAAAAGCAATTAATTAATTAATTTTGACCCCCTGACGGGGGAGGGGGAGAATGTCACTCTTGCCTGTCTTCAAAACTTGAGAGCCCTGTGGAAAGAATGTCCAGAAATAAAGCCAAGTCACTCGTTTAGTGGCAGAATCCATTGTTATGTCTACAAAATTATTTACAGTTTTTTACAATCGCCATGACAGTTTTTTCAATACCTTAAACAAGTTTTCTAAACTCTTAACGCACCAACACACCTACCACGCACAATTGGAAAAACAGTTAATTTCATGCTCAAAATCACACATTGTAAACTAAACTCAAACACTAATTGTCATAACACAAAAATACACTAAACATGACACCATGTCTACCAAACACTAACACATGTTTTCTTTTCACAGGAACATTTAGTCAATCATAGCACAATGTCATAAAAAACACTAACATCAGATGGAATTACAGAAACTGCATTCTTTTATATGTGTCAGGTCTCACATTATATATGTAACATATGTAAAAATTACATAGGAAAGGTAATTGAATATATTTGATTTGGAGCGGCATTGTTTTTGGTTAATTTGAAACGCTAGTGCAATACCCCTTTATATCCACTAGTGGACGCTGTAACAGTGGGTGCAGGAAAAAAAAGTTCTAGAGCACAGAAGTAGAGCATACGAAAAGGGCAGAGTTGTCGACACGAAAACGAACACGCAGAAGCAAAATCATAGAATTAAGTTATAAAATTGTTGAAATATTAAAGTTACTTTAATTTGGAAACAGAATTAATGATATAAGAAGTGGAAGCTACATTTTGTTTTGTTCTTTCATCCGATGTCTTCGGTAAGTTTTCTTTAACATTTGACATCGTGGTGATTTGTTGTAGCTTAGCCCTAGCATGGTCGAAACGAACATAATATAAGTTGAACAGAAATATTGTTTTGAGTGGAAACCAAATGTAATTGAGATAATTAGTTTAAAACCAATCGGAGATATATGCTGATATGTGGAATTATAGTTTTGTATTTTATCGAAATGGTCGGAATGTATGTGTAACGTGCCAGATAACATGTGGTGATATTGTGCTACTAGAATGAGCCACTACCTTTTGTAAAGAAATATACACAAAGATTTCTTTATTTTCTTTTACTTTGGGGTATGTTTTGCATTGAGAATAGCGTGGTTTTGTGGAGCCGCATTTTGTAGTCGGGCCTTTTTGTTGTCTCCCGCTGTAGCATAGCGATGATGCAGCGTTACCATGGGAAGGGATACAATTAGGGGAAATGATTTTTGTGATATTTGTATAAATTGAGTTGATAACTAATATTGAACTCTGTGACTGTTTGCTATGTGCAGATTGGTTTTTTTCTTCAGTGTAATTGATTGTGTGGATTGGATCATACTTATGGAAGGCCTAGTGGGCAAGTATTAAGACGCCCCCGTGTGTTAGCACGCGTAATTAACGCCGACTTGGCATGCAAAGTCGGCGTCTTTTGCGTCTTGTTTGACACGGCCTCGTCTCAACCACGCGTAAAAAACGCCGACTTCCATACAAAGTCGGCGTCTTTTTCGCCTCGAATTGAAGCGTGTCACGTGACACGTTGCATTTACACACGTAAATTACGTCTCAAACTTTGAGACGTGTCTAGCAAACCACACGAAATTAACGCCTGGTTTGGCACAATCAGCGTCTGGTTTTCCAAAATTAAAGTCTGCTTGCTTGAATCTCCGATGGGAAATTATGACAACAATTGTAACAACTAATACGTAAGCCAAGTAGGTCAAAGGATGCTCATGCGAGCTACTAACAAATGCAATGTTGGTTAGCTAGTTAGCTATTAGTATGAAGTTGGTGGTCACAATTGCAATCCTAAAAAGGGGTGCAGACTAGAGACAAATAAATGCAGTAATATCAAACTGGCTGGTTGTCTGGCTTGAAGCTTTGTGAACTTTCCTTGCACTGCGATTGCGTTGCCTCAGTATTGTGCGCGATTTGGTTTCACTGCCAACATTCCTTAATGTAAGAGGCAATGCGCAAACTCAGTTGGTGGCAAAATACAACTGTTGTTACTATTCATGTCAAGTGTATTTTATTGTCATTTTCAATTACATATGGTCGTACAAACGAAACAGAGTTTCCCCAGGACCATGATGCCATGTTAAAAAACATGACAGTAAGGTGCCAGCGTATATGTAGCCTACAGTGACAGGACAGTATGTACAGTGACAGGACAGTATGTACAGTGACAGGACAGTATATACAGTGACAAGACACTATGTACAGTGACAGGACAGTATGTACAGTGACAGGACAGTATGTACAGTGACAGGACAGTATGTACAGTGACAAGACACTATGTACAGTGACAGGACAGTATGTATAGTGACAGGACAGTATGCAGTGACAGGACAGTATGTACAGTGACAGGACAGTATGTTCAGTGACAGGACAGTATGTACAGTAACAGGACAGTATGTTTAGTGACAAGACAGTATGTACAGTGACAGGACAGTATGCAGTGACAGGACAGTATGACAGTGACAGGACAGTGTGTACAGTGATTGGAGGTAGCAGTTATGAAGTGACAGGTTCTCGTGCCAATATATTGTGATGCCAATTTGTTGAGCGGTCATCTTCCTTGTATAGACCTACAAAAGTGAAATACAATAAATAAAGGTTCATTGGCTGTCCTCACATTCACACAATGTTGTCCTTATACTATACAAATCATCTATGATGTCCTAAAGGCCCAACTCCTTCTCAGGTCACCTTCTGGCAGCAACCTTACAGGTGGGTTTCACTGTGCAACCAGGCCTACCCAAGCTGCTGCTGCTGGGCCAAGGGCTGATTGGAATGGCACACTGGGACTTGCAGATGACGTGAAATAACATTTTTATTTCTGCTGTGTAAGATGTAGGCCTACTGCTTTTAATTTGAGTTGAACGCTGTTAAACACTGCCATGGTCAGCAAACACAAGCCATGGCTCTACTTCAGAAAGGATACTGTTCACAGCTGTATGAATCAATAGGACATTACCATTACCTGAATGACTTGTAGTGGTCAGGAGGTTATGCCTGTTCTGATGTAGGAAATAAACCATGTTAGATTGTTGGCTCTGTGTATTGTTTGGGTCTCCTCTCCCTGTTTTCTGTTTCTGTGTCTTTGGTTCTGTTGCAGGATGGCAGGCAGGTAGAGGAGCTGTGATTGCTGCAGGGGCACACCTGTGACCTGTGCCTTGGTCCTTAATAAGCTGTGCCCTAACAAGCTGGGTCTCTCCATTACTAGCAGGAACATCATCACTGTTTGCCTTTTAGTTTGTAATGATTCTCTACACTTGCACTGATCCCACATCCACTCCCTACACTACTAATTTACATGACCGTCACATAAAACCGTTTTTTGTAAGCACTTTCTATTGAAGAAATACACTGTTATCCATATTCATGTGGCTTTCCACTTCATTTACTTCTGGAGCAATAAAGTATCAATCTAATCTTCCAATGAACCCGGTTAACACAAAATATCGTACACTGCTAATCGTCAGCTAACTAAATGGTAGGCGAATAGACAATCAAGCTTGATATGGTACAGTCATGAACTAGCACTGTTCAAAGATGTCCAACCCAAGTTCTCAATGTCTGCAGAAAAACACAAAAGAGAAGAAACCTGCTCTCGCACTTCTTGCTCTTGCAGTGTTAGGCTACCAATAAAATAATTGTGATAACTTTATCTTCACAGTGCCTGCTTACTAGGGATAATTTTCCATAACAAATAACGCAATGCGTCCTCTACTTTTATGAGGTGACCTGACGCTCAGGTCATTGACCCTTTAGTGACACCATCTATAAGGGTAACACCATTTTCATTATCTGGGAAATCATACCCTAACCTTTTGTTACATTTCCTTCTCATGTAATACACTTTCCCCTACATTCAGCCTTAAAACATACTCCAAACTAACACAATGTACCATCATTAGGCTACAGTGTCTTGGTAAAGGGGTGAAAAATACTAGATTTTAACTAAACTTCCATTCAGGATTACGACTGCAGATGCATTGATTAAAGAGAAGTTTAAAGAATTATAAGACATTTTTGTAAGTCCAACGGTAATATCTGTAGGTTGCCACCTACACTCAGAAGCCAATGCTACTAAGAAACCCTTTTAAAATCAAACACTCTAAAAGTAAGGTTATACAATTTAATTTTATGTCTTTAATTAATTCAATTATGCCTTATGTTTTACGGTGTGTGGTGGTAGGATCCAAACGCAGGAGAGTAGCCAGACTTTGCCTCAAACAAAGGGTTTATTCTTTTAAACGGGAAACAGCCAGGGTCAGTAGCGGTCCTAGCACATTTGGCGCCCTAGACTGATTTTTCACCAGCAACCACTCTTATGCCGCCCTAGGCGGCTGCCTATGTCGCCTATAGGAAAGACCGGCACTGGACAGGGTATTACGTTAACAAGGGTAAGGACAAGACAAAGACTAGACACAAAACAGGAACCTAAAATACACAGAACCAAACAAGACACAGGTGGACACGATAATACAAACAAGAACTGAAACCACTCAACGAGACGCAGGTGAAGACAATGGCAGACACAAGGACGCGGTAGGGCAGGGCAAAACCAAAAACGGGGGCACGGCTGTGGCCGTGACATTATGCCTGCCCAAAGGTGGGTGCCTGTATTATCCCAGACTTCATGTACTGTTTGAACTGGGTTGTGTGTATGGGCAGTCTCAGGGTTATGTCACAGGTGTTGGCCTCTGGGAACACCCTTGGTGCTGGGGGAGGACCAGGGGACAGAAAGATAGTCAAAATATAGTATTTTCCTTAGAGTAGAGGTGCTAGACATGTCGTAAATGGATACAGGTCACTACACAAACGTTGAATGTATTCATTCACACGAGGTAGTAGCCTACACTAAACCTTACAAAGTGCCAATACACACATCTGTATAAGCCTGGCATGAGGTGTGTAGCCAACCAGTGCTTGTTTAATGCTGTCATAACTGGATTCATAGGAAGATTAGATAAGAACTTCAGGAAGTGACAAGCCACGGTAATAAGAATAAACATGAATTTATTTAATAAAAAGTGCTTACAAAGAAACTGTTGGTAAATTAGTAGTGTAGGGAATGGGTGTGGGATCAGTGCAAGTGTTGAGTGTAGAGAATCATTACAAACTAAAAAGCAAACAGTAATGACATTCCTGATAGTAATGGAGAGACCCAGCTTGTTAGGGCACAACTTATTAAGGACCGAGGCACAGATCACAGGTGTGCTCTAGCAGCAATCACAGCTCCTCTACCTGCCTGCCATCCTGCAACAGAACCAAAGACACAGAAACAGAAGACAGAGAAAGGAGACCCAAACAATGCACATAGAGCCAACAATCTAACATGGTTTATGCTATCATCAGAACAGGCATAACCTCCTGACCACTACAAGTCATTCAGGTAATGGTAATGTCCTATTGATTCATACAGCTGTGAACAGTATCCTTTCTGAAGTAGAGCCATGGCTTGTGTTTGCTGACCAACAGCGTTCAACTCAAATTAAAAGCAGTAGGCCTACATCTTACACAGCAGAAATAAAAATGTATTTCACGTCATCTGCAAGTCCCAGTGTGCCATTCCAATCAGCCCTTGGCCCAGCAGCAGCAGCTTGGGTAGGCCTGGTTGCACAGTGAAACCCACCTGTAAGGTTGCTGCCAGAAGGTGACCTGAGAAGGAGTTGGGCCTTTAGGACATCATAGATGATATGTTAAGTATAAGGACAACAGTGTGTGAATGTGAGGACAGCCGATGAACCTTTATTTATTGGCTGTGTATTTCACTTTTATAGGTCTATACAAGGAAGATGACCGCTCAACAAATTGGCATCACAATATATTGGCACGAGAACCTGTCACTTCATAACTGCTACCTCCAATCACTGTACACACTGTCCTGTCACTGTCATACTGTCCTGTCACTGCATACTGTCCTGTCACTGAACATACTGTCCTGTCACTGCATATTGTCCTGTCACTGTACATACTGTCCTGTCACTGCATACTGTCCTGTCACTGTACACACTGTCCTGTCACTGTACATAGTGTCTTGTCACTGTACATACTGTCCTGTCACTGTACATACTGTCCTGTCACTGTACATAGTGTCTTGTCACTGTATATACTGTCCTGTCACTGTACATACTGTCCTGTCACTGTAGGCTACATATACGCTGACCCTGGCACCTTACTTGTTATGTTTTTTAATATGGCATCATGGTCCTGGGGAAACTCTGTTTCGTTTGTACTACCATAAGTAATTGAAAATGACAATAAAATACACTTGACATGAATAGTAACAACAGTTGTATTTTGCCACCAACTGAGTTTGCGCATTGCCTCTTACATTAAGGAATGTTGGCAGTGAAACCAAATCGCGCAAAATACTGAGGCAACGCAATCGCAGTGCAAGGAAAGTTCACAAAGCTTCAAGCCAGACAACCAGCCAGCCTGATATTACTGCATTTATTTGTCTTTAGTCTGCACCCCTTTTTAGGATTGCAATTGTGACCACCAACTTCATACTAATAGCTAACTAGCTAACCAACATTGCATTTGATAGTAGCTCGCATGAGCATCCTTTGACCTACTTGACTTACGTATTAGTTGTTACAATTGTTGTCATAATTTCCCATCGGAGATTCAAGCAATCAGACTTTAATTTTGGAAAACCAGACGCTGATTGTGCCAAACCAGGCGTTAATTTCGTGTGGTTTGCTCGACACGTCTCAAAGTTTGAGACGTAATTTACGTGTGTAAATGCAACGTGTCAAGTGACACGCTTCAATTCGAGGCGAAAAAGACGCCGACTTTGTATGGAAGTCGGCGTTTTTTACGCGTGGTTGAGACGGGGCCGTGTCAAACAAGGCGCAAAAGACGCCGACTTTGCATTCCAAGTCGGCGTTAATTACGCGTGCTAACATACGGGGGCGTCTTATTACTTGCCCACTAGGCCTTCCATACATACTGAAGCCCTGTCGTCATCCGGTGGATGCTGCACCTGTTGCACGTGGACTGGGAGAGAAAAAAAAATAGGACTGTGCACTCATG
This sequence comes from Hypomesus transpacificus, assembly GCF_021917145.1. Classification (NCBI taxonomy): domain Eukaryota; kingdom Metazoa; phylum Chordata; class Actinopteri; order Osmeriformes; family Osmeridae; genus Hypomesus; species Hypomesus transpacificus. Next base: position 3,999,588 of record NW_025813796.1, read on the forward strand.
TTTTTTGTTTTACGTGAGATCTCCAACGTTAAGTACACTACCCGGGTAGTATAGGTCTGCAGATAACTTTCTTCATCTTCTTTTATTTTTCTTCATGGACAATAACTCTTGAGGCTTGAGCCTTACTAAAACACTACATAGGCCTACTGATACTGATAAATGTTAAAAAATGTTTAAACTGTATCTTTGTGCCCAGTATCATTAGTCCTAGAGCGTCCCTAGAAATATCAGCCGTCCTTTGGTTATTTAAAATATGTATATTTTAAAGAGAAAGAATTACGAGTGTTACATATAGATTATAGATTGTTTGCAATGCAGTTTCTTTTGAAGCCTCTACATTTTTGTTTTGTTGGGTTAAGTAAATGCATGCATTTTGTTTCTTTTGCTGCAGAAATTCAGAACAAAAAATGAATGACCGATGTCAGAGTAGCTTTATAGAATGTACGGTTACTGTATTGAAAAAAAGAAGACAGAAACATAATTGCTGCAGTAAAGGCTTCATTTGCAACAGGACATTACTGCAAGAAATATGCAATACAGCTGCCATTTACAGTATTACCCTAGCTCTGGCTCTTTTCTAAGCGCCACCACACATTCTAACTCCTTGCCCTTGTCCCACTCCTCTCCCTTGTCCTGGTACTTGTCTTCCTCTCGTAACTTCAACCAGCTTTTTCTCAGTAGCAATGGAATAAAATACAGGGGATATATTTGTGTTTCAATTCACAATATGAACAGCTGTTCACTTTGACTTTAGCCAAAAAAGTAGGTTTTGAACATAGTGTTATCTGTTCTGACATACAGTGTTAAAGCATTGGTAAAATGGTCCGTAAAAATCGATTGTTTTGGTCTTGGTTGAGCTTGTGTGTAAAAGAAGTTCAAGCATTTAAAATGTGTGTTTACTCTATGCATTTTGCGTCAAAGCAACAAGAAATGTGTTAATTGTATAGCCAACACAAACGGATGTTGTGCTAACTGTGTTAAGAGTTTTGGAAACTTGTTAACGGTATTGAAAAAACTGTCATAGTGATTGTAAAAAACTGTATATAGGCTAGTGTAAGTTTAGCTAACTTGCACGTTATCTTCAAAATGAGCGATATCGAGGAGTCAGCTGAGTTTTACTATCTAAACGATACTGAAGACATAAACAGCGACAAAGAAATTGTTAACTTTCTAAAATAGTCGAAATTTGTGTTTGAATTAAAGCAATTTTAGCAGAACCGTGTTGTCCGCTTTCTATCAAAAGTAATTGGTTGCTAGGCAACACCTGAAACACACTGTGAGAAGACTTGAGAGCTAGCTACTATTAGCCTACCATTTATTTTCATTTACAAAATGAAAAGAGCCAAAAATGCCATACAATAAACAACTTACTAACCTTGACCATTTGGTCATGCCTGGAAATATCAAACTGAGGCTTTGCCGTATTAACCTCGCTATCGCTCGGTTGATACGTTCAAACCTCAATTTGATATTTCCCGGCATGACCTCACTCTCGGTTTGTAAGTAGTTAATATTCACCCCTGCGAAAAGATATTGACCACTGTCATTGGCAGCGGGTTTTGTGCTTCTAATTCACATCTTCCGCAAGTAGTCCGGTCATTTAATGTAACGAAATGTTGTGATACAAATTATTTAACTGTAACTGTCATTGATAACTCTAGCAATTGACTGTAACATCTGCAGCTAAAGAAACGAGCAATAACATGGAAGATTATACCGTCAAGTTGAATATTTATTGAGTAGGAGACATTTGAGAGCTGGTGGCAGGCCCAGTTTCCAGAAAAGAAACAATATCCAGCACAGATGAAAACAGGAAAAGACACAAAGACTTGGATGAGGAGGATATTAACAAAATAGAGGAGAATAGACATGAAATGAACACAAAACGGACCACTGCATGGGCTACTGGTGTTTTCAAGGACTGGTTAGTGGAGAAGGGAATGTCTGCGGATATTGAAAACTATAATGCAGACACTTTAAACCAGACTTTATGGTTGTTTTATCCAATGATGCAGAAATTCTCTGGTGAAAGTTATTCCGTTACCAGTTACAATAGCCTCCGAGCTGGCATCAACCGTTTCTCCAAGCTGGACATTCTACGGAGTCTGGAATTTCAATCAAGCAACGGTGTATTCAAGTCAGTAATCAAAGACCTTCGCAGATCAGGGAAAGATACCAGCCAACATCATCCTCCCATATTCTAAAACTGTGGTAGAAGAAGAGAGAATAGAAAAGATTGTGTGAAGACAGTTAGCAAACTGCCTACTTTGGTTTCCATTTTATTCTGGCAAATTTGCTGGTCACAAATACCATTACATACATTTAAATGATTCTTTATGCATAGTCCTATTATTCAATTGTACAACAATGTAACAACTAGGCACACTTATGCATATACACACATATTTCAAATTACAATTATTATTATTCAGAAAAACTCAGCGTTATAACTAATAAGCTATTGTAAAAGCCATCAAACACACAAGTAGCAAGTACAGTAGCCGTTGCCTCTCGTGAAGTCGAAATCTAGCAAGGACGCCCACTGCTAGGCTAACCCGCCAAAACTACCACCCGCACTTTCCTTTCAACTTCCATATACAGATTACATTTTACAACTTTTACAATCATCACATTTTTACATTGATCATACTTCCTCTATATGTACTGTGAATCCTACTATTAATTAACTAACATTTGTGAATTTCTGAACACTCGCGTTGAAACGGCCGGCACATTGCTTCGAAGTTTGCAGTAAATCACTGATCCTAACTAAACAACAAAATACTCCTCCGTTAAATCTATTCATTACACACACACATCGCTAACACCCCACACTATCATTTCACTATAACATTCAATGAGTATTTAGCTGGTTGACCAACCTGTGGTAGAAGAAAAGAGAATAGAAAAGATTGTGTTAAGACAGTTAGCAAACTGTGCCTACTTTGGTTTCCATTTTATTCTGGCGCATATTTGCTGGTCACCAAAGCTTCTAGCTTTACACTTCACTCTACACTCTAGCGCCATCTAATGCACTGGTGGAGGCTGACAATTGCAGTTGACAATTTGTAAACGTAAGTTTAAAAAAAATAAAGGGGTGCCAAGGTTTTCATTTATTAAACACTAAATATTCAACCCGCTACACAAGCAGCCGCTCTGTCGAAGCGTTATACAAACCACAGCCTGAGGAGCACCGCAGTCCAGCTACTGTCAATGGCAGGTCTCGAATCGCAAGAGATCATGACAGCAACTGGGCATAAATGTGAGGGTAGCTTAAAAAGCTACTGGACTCCAACCACAGCAGCAAGGAAGAAATGGAGCCAAATCCTCTCTTCATCAGATGAGCTCCTTACCTGAATAAGCTATTTCGAAACAAACTAATTATCCATTATCATAGCTTTTTACATTGTACCATGGCCTATTCTGATTTTCAGGTATGTCAGACAAAACTCAGAAACATGTTTCTGCGGACAACCCTGATCAGGAATGGAATAAAGAGTTCAACTTCAACCTCCCCCGAGATGTACCACTGGTTCTCTCAAACTGCACCATCAATGGGAATATACAATTCAACTACAACAAGTAGTGTTGCCTTACAGGGAGCATAAAACCGCGGTGTGGTTCGCCCCGTCGGGATTTATTTTTGGATATGACCTCCGAACAATACATTATCCCTTACATAAACTTGAAGTAAAGCTGGCTATCCGGCAGGGATTCCAAAATTGTGTGGGATTTTGCCTCGTCGGAAATGTGTGTTTCTCTGGGTCTTTCTCAAACTATTACGCCATTCATGTTCAGTGTTGCGAAGCAAGTTGGCTGGTAAATTGATCAAATTACTGCATTATTTTAAAACTATTTTCAAAATCTGCTAACTTGATTTGTAACACTGAACATGAATGGGGTTGTACGTTGCAAAATACGATGTTTGGGACTATTGGTCGCAAATGACACGCTTTACTTCTGCCTTCTTCGATTAGACTACAATAGAAGTCTATGGAAGTGTCCCAACTCTCTTTTTATATGGCTCTACCTAGCTTTGACTACCAAACCTTTTAATCCGTGGCGTGCTTACATAGTCTATAATGTCCCAGTATTTTAAGAAAATATTAACTATAACTATATACATGTTTCTTAAACTATTTGTTCTAGTTCTATCAGAGTGAAAGTTGCTAGTTGTCTAGCATTAACTGTTAAGTCTGTGGCGTTGTTAGACATAAAACTGTACTGGGGCATAGGCCCCTATTCATATCCCTTCTTCCAAGCTTGTTGGCACAATGCACTATTAGGCTATAGAAACTCCCCTCACCAGTGGCGGAACTAGAGTTTTATACATGTGGTGGCCAAGGCTACTTCAGGGGGTCCAGAGTCTTGGGTCACTGTTTTAATTAATATATACAGTATCATTTGGGTCTATAAGTGCTGGAAGCTCAAGCACCAGGGACTTATAATAGCATTTCTGTGTTACAGAAATAACAGTACATAGTTTATTTACAAAACAAAGTGAATTTACAAACCCCCAAAAACACTGCAATTTGACTTGACAGGTAGCACATATCAAGCAGAAATGGACTTGAAAAATATAAATAACTTGGTGCCCAACCACATTACAAATTTACAGTATAATATGTATGTTCATATAGATTATGTTAACTAATAACAAAGAAAAGTTTTGGAATTGGCCTAAACAAGACCAAATTAAATCTGTGGACCGCCTGGGCCAAAAACGCCAGGGCCGATTTTTTGTCCCAGTCCAGCCCTGGTTGTGGACAGTATGTCCAGAAATAAAGCCAAGTCACTCATGTAGTGACATAATCCTTTGTTATGTCTACAAAATTATTTACAGTTTTTTACAATCGCTACGACAGTTTTTCAACACCTTAAACAAGTTTTTCTAAACTCTTAACGCACCAACACACCTACCACACACAATTGGAAAAACAGTTAATTTCATGCTCAAAATCACACATTGTAAACTAAACTCAAACACTAATTGTCATAACACAAAAATACACTAAACATGACACCATGTCTACCAAACACTAACACATGTTTTCTTTTCACAGGAACATTTAGTCAATCATAGCACAATGTCATAAAAAACACTAACATCAGATGGAATTACAGAAACTGCATTCTTTTAAATGTGTCTGGTATCACATTATAGAGATTATAGATTGTGTTTGCAATGCAGTTTCTTTTGAAGCCTCTACATTTTTGTTTTGTTGGGTTTAGTAAATGCATGCATTTTGTTTCTTTTGCTGCAGAAATTCAGAACAAAAAATGAATGACCGATGTCAGAGTAGCTTTATAGAATGTACGGTTACTGTATTGAAAAAAAGAAGACAGAAACATAATTGCTGCAGTAAAGGCTTCATTTGCAACAGGACATTACTGCAAGAAATATGCAACACAGCTGCCATTTACAGTATTACCCTAGCTCTGGCTCTTTTCTGAGCGCCACCACACATTCCAACTCCTCTCCCTTGCCCTTGTCCCACTCCTCTCCCTTGTCCTGGTACTTGTCTCTACTCTCCTTTGCGCAGGTATTACTGTATTCTTACTTTCTTCGTGTTGGTCTGTATTGTTTTTTTCCACACAAGATCAGCACAAAGAGCTCCACTTTGCAGTATATATACCATATAGTCATGTGATTGAAAGAACCTCAACACCATAGTGTTTCCTAGTTGGGAATCAACTGTGATTTATAGTATTTGCATAACTTCAACCAGCTTTTTCTCCGTAGCAATGGAATAAAATACAGGGGATATATGTGTTTCAATTCACAATATGAACAGCTGTTCACTTTGACTTTACATTTACATTAATTCATTTAGCAGACGCTTTTATCCAAAGCGACTTCCAAGAGAGAGCTTTACGAAGTGCATAGGTCACTGATAATAACAACAAGATAGCCCCAAAGCTTTGCGGGTAGCCAAACAAGCACACATTGTGAACAACCAAAAAATAAGTGCCAAAGGGAAAAACCATAAGAGCATGTAATTAAGCAAGTTACAATTTAAACAACATGAATCTGTAAGTGCAAGTGTACCTGTAGATAAACAAGCAATAGTAAAATAAAATAAAAATATAAGATTAACTCAAATAGAATACAACAGTTTAAATCAGCTACCACTAACCAACAAGAGCAACAAGTCTCTAAGCAAGAGTGATCCTTGAGGAAACTAGCATAGGGTTCAGCAAACCATTCCTAATTACCGTTGTACTCCCTGAACAAGTGCGTCTTGAGCCTTCTCTTGAAGGTGGAGAGACAGTCTGTGTCTCTGATGGAGGTGGGGAGTTGATTCCACCACTGGGGGGCCAGGCAGGAGAAGAGCTTGTGTTGGGACCGGGCAGTCTTGAGGGGTGGGACCACACGGCGGTTGTCTGAAGAAGACCGTGGGTGGCGGTGTAAGGGTGCAGGAGAGACTTGATGTAGTCGGGTGCAGTCCCGTTCACTGCTCGGAAGGTCAGTACCAGGGACTTTAGCCAATAAATTAGGTTTTGAACATAGTGTTATCTGTTCTGACATACAGTGTTAAAGCATTGGTAAAATGGTCCGTAAAAATCGATTGGTTGAGCTTGTGTGTAAAAGAAGTTCAAGCATTTAAAATGTGTGTTTACTTTATGCATTTTGTGTCAAAGCAACAAGAAATGTGTTAATTGTATAGCCAACACAAACGGATGTTGTGCTAACTGTGTTAAGAGTTTGAAAACTTGTTAACGGTATTGAAAAAACTGTAGTAGTGATTGTAAAAAACTGTAAGATATAGGCTAGTATAAGTTTAGCTAACTTGCAAATCCTGAGGATAGCCTACTGTAACAGACCTTTCTATGTGACAACGGACAAGGGTGTTTTGTCGCTCGGGAGTTTCAGTAGGCTTGATACTGAACGCATTTGTGAAATCAGTGGGGGTTGTTTGAATAGCGATGTCAAGAAGAGCAGTCGTAAATTACAAGTTACGACTTATGTCCACTGGATCATATACAATTAGATCTAAACCGAACTTACAAAGAGCTTGGTTACACTACCAAAGTTGAATTAGTAATGTTGCGATGCTAGCGTTATTTTGCTAGAGCTAGCTAGCCTATAACATTTCACTGACACTGGGTCTTGCAGCTGTTTGATTAACTGAAATTATTATGAAATGTTATGTTCTACTAGGCATTTGCCTACTTTATTAAGTTACTGTATTTCCAAGCCCTGATAGTAACTGAGATAGCCTAAATAATTCCTCTTTCAAGTAATAAGCCCCCGTTCAAGTTTTGAGCATTAAATTAGCTGCACGGTCTGTAGAAATCTTGAGACAAAGCCACTTTTTTGTTCTAAAAACGGATTATATATTTTTTTTTATTGCAGTGTCACAAGTCTACTGACTGTCTCAGTTTGTTATTGGAGTCGAAGTTCCAACATTAAGTTACTGTACACAGCTACTGTAGGCTAATCAACATTCAAAAAAAAAAATCAGGAAACCTAAACCCAATGCAAAGCTTAAAACTTAATTCAAATATTAGGCCTTTTTCAATCGCGAAAAGAGCTTGTGGTGCTGTGGAAATATTCTTTATTCTGCTGTCTGTTCTTCTTATTCTTCTGTATCTCACAACAAATGTCTCTCTTTGATTTGAATAATGCACTGCAACGCAGCAAAATAAATGCTTCTTTCAACAAGAGGTCAAATGAAATGTCAATCAGCATCAAATTTCCAGTAGCGAATCACATTTTGGGGTGGAACCCGGGGTGGCCAATCAGATGTCAGGGGTGTCCAGTGCCACCCTGGACACCCCTCTGGCTCCGCTACTGCCCACAGGTTCCATCTTTTGGAAGCAGAATGCCCGCAAAGTCCTTGCTGTAGCAGAGAACGAATTTGCGGAATTGCAGAGTGGCAAACGAATAAAATCAAGGTAGCTACCCTTCAATTTTACAAAAGTACTTCCTTTAAATTACACCAAAAAAAAAAATCTGACTGTTGTCTTTTTTTTCTCGAAAAGAGGATGAGACTGCAGGCCTAGAATTCACTAGAACCACCTTTCCATCCCTACTCCTCATTTCATCGTGGCTCCCCCGCCCTTTCTTTGACATTTCTGTCTGCAGTGGGGGCTTTGCAAAGCGACAAATCCTAGCTGTTCCAGCTGCATGGATTTTCTTTTCTGCCAGCACTTCAAGGACATTGTAGGTGGTGAAGAAGTTGTCAAAGAAGAGCTTGTGGTTCGGATCCTGGATTCTCTGGTCTCGTCCACAGGTGGGCGATCACAGCTGCTCTATGTCCTAAAACCTTCTTTCTCTGCTCAGAGAGCTCTGTTGTGGCACCTTGATAGATGAGGAAGTCATAACCAAGGCCACTTTTGCAACAGAGGAAATACACCTTGACTCCCCATGGTTCTGGCTTCCCTTTGATGTACTGAAGCACAGAAAGTTTCCCCCTGAAAGGCACAATCAGCTCATCAATAGGATCTTCCTCCAATGGCAGCTCTAGACAGCGTTTCCTTATGGAGTCATACAGTGGTCTGACCTTGTAGAACACATCAGTGTTGTCTCATTGTTGTCATGCAGGTTGGAGCGAAGCTGGAAAAATCTGTCACGAGACAGGGTGTCCCGGAAAAGGCCGATATTAAAACTGGAAGACCAGTACATTCGCACTCTTGGCAAACCCAGCACCCCCATTACCATATGTAGACCGACGAGGGCTTCAATCTCAGATACTGATGCATGTTTATACCCCTTGACTGCATTTTGTTCTGCATAGATGTTAGTCATGGTTGTCATCAGCTGGAACATCTCACTGGGAACATACTTCTTGAAGTAGTCATAAGGTGTTAGTGGCTCAGGGGGTTCAGGAGCAGGAGCAGGACTTTCCCATGTTGTGTTTACTGGGGTAAAGGGGGTGTGACTCCACTCAATATCACTTTTCTTGGTGAGGTTTCTCTCTGCCTCCTCTGGCTCATAATCCTCTCTGTCTTCCTCATCCTGACCTTCCACTGCCTCAACCTCAACTTCTTCCCCTACCAATGGTACCTCTGCCTCATCCCTGTCTTCCCCTGAAATCATTCACAAAACACTATTTGTCTGTATCTGTCTATATAGGCTTTTTGGTAACACTTTAATTTAGGGCCCTTGCATAACAACTTCATAACACATTCATAAGCCATACATAACATGTTAGTAAGCAATATATGAGCATTTATGGAGAGCTTATGTCAACCATCGCATATTGACATAGGGTGTGGTATGTCACCATACTGTTCCTGAGTATGTAAGGGCCCTAAACCTTGTTTGTATTACTATTATACATACATTTTTAAACTTAAATGTGGTATTGAGACTATTTTTCAATATGACATTTCTTCCTCACTGACTTTCTACACTCACCAACTCTTGAAAATGTACCAGCATCTCCAACTTCCTCATCGCTTCCCAAGTCAACATCAGATATATTTCCATTGTTGATAAGTTCAAGGACTTCAATGGCTGTATATTCTGCACATGGAATATTTTCAACTTATTATCAACTCATTCTCTTGTTCTGATGTACTGTTTTTATAGTAATAAGGTCATTTATCAGTACTGGAGAATTGAGTTCAATATGGACAGCTAATGGACAGCAGTATTTGAAAAAATCCTGTGTAAAAACTCACAGAAACATGTGATATTACAACTTAATTCATACATTACATATTTCAATATTATATCAAATATATGAAATGTTGGCAAAGATATCTATAAATGTAGAAAAAAACTTTATAATTATCCTTTACTTCGGCGTGTGGGGTTAAGTCCTGCCATGTCTCTCTTCAGTGTGGTGGATTTTTTTCAAATAACAACAAGCAGAGCTATACTGCCATCTGATTGGTTGTTAAACCTCCAATTAAATGAACTTGAGGTATTATGTGGTGAAAAATGTTACAAAAAGTAAAAAAAAAAAAAAAAAGCTGTCATGTGACGTCCATTGTAATGGACACAGGGTCTGAAGGGGTTAAGTTGTAGAAATGTATGACAAACGAACAATCATAATCAAGTTTTATGAAATCAATTAAAATCTTCATAAATCCAGGCTCAGTTTGCCACGTTTAATAATCAGACGGCTAGCTTGCCTTAACATACAACCAGCCCGTTATCACATGCAAATTTTTTGGTAGGAAAACTAAGGCCTCGTTTACACGGAAGAAAAACGCATATATTTTCATGCGGTTTGGCCTTTCATTTTCACGAAAACTGAGGTTTTATCACGGAAAACGATCATTTCTAAAAACTCAGTTATTGTGTTTGCGTGTGCACTAGCTTTAGGTTCTCAAACGTCACAGTATGGGACTAAAAAATCATCACGTCATGAGAGTGTCCTGTTTATAGTAATATGTGCGTTCAACATGACCCGACTTCATGCGGCTCTGCAGCCGGCTGGAGGCGGCTGACTTGAAACAGTGAATTCTGGTTAGACTTTTTATCCGACTTGAGACGGCGCAGAGGATACATCACTGTGACGTCGCCATCAAAGTACCGTGAGATCGATTCCAGAACTGACGGGTGTGTAGCCGAACGCATTTTCACAATAGCAACTGCACGGGTTCAAGTGACGACACAGCTATTTCATGATTGGCCAGACTCACACACGACAACTTTGACGCGTGTTTTGTAATTTTCGGACACCTTCAGTTTCGCCAATGCTCAAATCCGGACCAAACAGTTGAATTGAATAAAACATTTATGGAAGAAAGGGTTTTACTCCGCCTCTTCACTAACGGAAAGACTACGTTTAATTATAAACAGAGTAAAGTAAGCAAACAGCGCTTAATCGGCCGTGACTGACGTCAACGCAGCAAACCACGAGAAGCTGAAATGTCCGACTTCACAGAGCCGTTTTCAACTCCCCCCCGACTGCAAGCGGCCACTCTCGCCGGTCGTTTCATGCAGCCGCAGTCCATGTCGAACGCACCTAATAGGTGGGTTCGACTTCATGCAGCGCCGTCGGCACCGCCGGTGCTGCATGAAGTCGAACACAACTAGCGTAATGGGGTCATTTATTTGTGAATTGCGTTACACTTCTGAATCTCGAAATGATCACCAAATATTGTTAGTTTAGTGTGCTGCTGGGTCATGTTACTGCACGTGCACGCGGGCAACAACTCACAGCATAGCAGGGGAGGTGGAGAAGGGGCAAAGTGAGCTTGAGCGAAGTGAGAGGAGTAGTGTTTGCACAACCACTATGATGTAAAGGGAGTTGTGCACTGAATGTAGAGAAGAGAAATTGACGCGAGTATCGATCAATACTAATACCAACGTTGGTATCGATACTGCCAATACTTTCAAACTCAAAACAAGGCTGCACGCTTTGCTCTACCGTGTCCTTACAGAACCAGCATACAAAGTATGCATGCCAGTCTCCACTGGATAAAAGTTGAAGACAGGATGATTGCTGCAATTCTTTTGTCAACATGGCGCCTCTTGCAGTCTAAAACACCAGGGGGGTATTCCAAGTAGCGGGTTTAATGAAAACTTTGAGTTGTTTAACCCTGAAAAGAGGCATACTCCGAGTTCCACGTTCCAGAAAGAGAGGTAACAAAACCTTTTGGTAAGTTTCCATGGTAACTTACTCCTTGAAACTAACCTGCTCGCTAGCAGGTTTTCCATGCCGAACTCTGCTTTCAACCGATCCGCCCCCACTTTCTTAGCCTGATAGCGTTGGCAGACACGGCATATCATTTCCTGGTTCAGCCAAGCGATCTCGAACAAAATTTTATTCGCTTAGTTATACGCCGGAAGACGATTTTAAGACTGCGGTTTGATGTACTTTAATTCCCTGATAAATACCTAAGTTAACGTCACCGTTTCCTGTCACAATCTGTAATTTATTTTAGCAACATTCTCAGCCCTTGGGTCTTCATCGATAGTGTTACTCGCCGTGGATTTGTACTCAGAATTGACCAAATACCTTTTGCCACTGAAATAAAGAAAAATAATTGAAACTAGAGATGGTACAATTTCTGGGGAAATTGTAGGGTGTGCTTGCTTACTTGTGTTGGTTGCAGGGGTCCGTATTTAAATTACATTTCTGTATATTTTATATTAAAATGCATAGCCTACTTATTATTTATAATATTTATATGCTAAAGATTACATAGATTTAAAAGCATATTTTTTTCTGCTCATTTACAACTCAAAATACTAAGAGTGAAGAGTAGAATGAAATAGTTGTCTTCTCATTTCCCCTGCAAGAGGGAATGGTGATCAGCAACCTCATAGTTGAATCAAAACTAATACATTTGGCAGACCAGTGTAAAAATTGACCTAATCTCTATGACTTAAACGTCATTATAAGTTTTTCCATTCTCGTGATATTTTCAGGCATTTAGCCTACTCATATTGCATTAATTCATTAATAAAGAACCCCCTTTGAAATGTAGTTTAACAACAACGTTACCAGCAGTAGCTAGCTATCTCAGATGGAATCGCGATTCAAATAGTATCATCTGCTAACTGACAATATGCCCCAAAAATCGTAAATAAGCTTGACATTTATTTAGGGGAAAATCACTCATTCATAAGAATGTCAGGGGCCCTGCCACCGCGGAGCTTTTCAACCACCTTGGCGACCTCAGCCCCAGAGATAGAAGGGCCCCCCCCCGATGTCCCCAGACTCTGCCTCCACGTCGGAAAGCGTGTTGGTGGAATTAAGGAGGTCTTCGAAGTATTCCTTCCACCGATCCAGGACGTCCCCCGTCGAGGTCAGCAGCGCACCATCCCCACCGTATACAGTGTTGACAGAGCACTGCTTCCCCCTCCTGAGCCGCCGGATGGTGGTCCAGAACCTTTTTGAAGCCGTTCGGAAGTCATTCTCCATGGCCTCGCCGAACTCCTCCCATGCCCGGGTTTTTGCCTCTGCGACCTCCAAAGCCGCGTTCTGCTTGGCCTGCCGGTACACATCAGCTGCCTCTGGAGTGCTACCAGCCAATAAAGTCCGATAGGCCTCCTTATTCAGCTTGACGGCATCCATCACCTCCGGAGTCAATCACCGGGTCCGAGGGTTACCGCCGCGACATGCACCGACCGCCTTGCGGCCGCAGCTCCGGTCAGCCGCTTCAACAGTGGAGGCCCGGAACATGGCCCATTCTGACTTAATGTCCCCGGCCCCCCCCCGAGACATTATCGAAGCTCTCCCGGAGGTGGGAGTTGAAGCTCCTTCTGACAGAGGGTTCCGCCAGCCGTTCCCAGCAGACCCTCACATTACGTTTGGGCCTGCCAAGCCTGACCGGCGTTGACAGCTCCGCCCCTCTCCTCACCCGAGTGTCCAAGACATGCGGCCCCCAGTCCGATGACACGACTACAAAGTCGATCATCGAACTGAGACCTCGGGTGTCCTGGTGCCAGGTGCACATATGGACACCCTTATGCTTGAACATGGTGTTCGTTATGGACAAGCCGTGTCTAGCACAGAAGTCCAACAACAAAACACCACTCGGGCTCAGATAGGTGGGGCCGTTCCTCCCAATCACGCCCCTCCAGGTCTCACTGTCATTGCCCACATGAGCATTGAAGTCCCCCAGGAGGACGAGGGAATCCCCGGGAGGAGCACTTTTCAGCACCCCCCCCCAGAGACTCCAAAAAGGGTGGGTACTCTGAGCTGCCGTTTGGTGCATAAGCACAAACGACAGTGAGGACCCGTCCCCCCACCCGAAGGCGGAGGGAGGCTACCCTCTCGTCCACCGGGGTGAACCCCAATGTACAGGCGCCAAACCGAGGGGAAACCAGTATTCCCACCCCAGCTCGACGCCTCTCACCAAGGGCAACTCCAGAGTGGAAGAGAGTCCAGCCCCTCTCGACTATATCTAGCCGGAAACTCTCTACCTCGCGCACCAGCTCAGGCTCCTTTCCCGCCAGCCAGGTGAAGTTCCACGTCCCTAAAGATAGCTTCTGCAGCCGAGGATCGGACCGCCAAGGCCCCCGCCTTCGGCCGCCGCCCGTCTCACACTGCACCCGACCCCCATGACCCCTCCTGCGGACGGTGAGCCCACTGGAAGAGGGTCCCACGTTGTCTCTTCGGGCTGTGCCCGACCGGGCCCCATGGGAAAAGGCCCGGCCACCAGGCGCTCGCCATCGAGCCCCACCCCCGGGCCTGGCTCCAGGGGGGGGGGGCCCCGGTGACCCGCTTCCGGGCAGGGGCAACTGAAAACCATTGTTGTGTTTCTTCATGGTTGGTTTTTTGAGCCACGCTTTGTCTGGTCTTTCACCTGGAACCTGTTTGCCTTGGGTGACCCTACCAGGGGCATGAAGCCCCCGATAACATAGCTTCCAGGATCACTAGGACACACAAACCACTCCACCGCGGTAAGGTGGTGACTCAAGGAGGGGTCCTCCGCGTCGAGAGGAGCCAGCTGAGGTGGCTCGGGCATCTGATTAGGATGCCTCCTGGACGCCTCCCTGGTGAGGTGTTCCGGGCACATCCCACTGGGAAGAGGCCCCGGGGAAGACCCAGGACACGCTGGAGGGACTATGTCTCTCGGCTGGCCTGGGAACGCCTCGGGGTCCCCCAGGAAGAGCTGGTGGAAGTGGCCGGGGGGAGGGAAGCCTGGGCCTCCCTGCTTAGGTCGCTGCCCCCGCGACCCGATCCCCGGACAAGCGGCAGATGACGGACGGACGGACACTGACATAAATAATATTGTTCTTGTGCCTGTTTTCGACTCGCTAGCCATATGATTTCAGCTCGCTAAGCTACCTTAGTGCAGCCAGAGCCCGTCTACGGAGAGCCTGTCCACTCCCTATTAAAGGAGTAATGTACTGCAAAACCGAGTTTACCTTGTCATAGTTAAATAATAACTGTTCGTGGGTAAAATTGACATACAGTGAACCTCAAAGTCCATTGACATCTCTTTCCTATACAAATTAAAAATGTCCACAATTGGAAACTGCTGTTAATCGGTAGGTTTCAAAAAATCCACCTTTATTGGCTCTGGTTTGTACCTTTGTCATGCCCCAAAATTTGCTGCATGCTGCTGTGTAGCCTACTTCCACGGAATTACAAAGAAGAACGTTTTTCAAGGATATTGAAAATGGACTACGGTCATAAGTCACAGTGTTCAAGGCTGTACAGGGAATAGTGACACTTTTCAGTTTTCCCAAGGAACCAAACACTCGACGGGCTGTGATTTTTGTCTATGAGAAGATCCCTGTGCAGTTCGACCCTCAATTACACATTTGCTTGAACCATTTCACATAGGACAGTTTTGAAAACCAGGGACAATGTAAAGCAGGATTTTAGGATTTTCATTCAAATAAATAACCTGTGTTGTCAGACATCCCAAGTCTCCCGGAAGTTAGTCTCCCGCATTTCAATAGTGACTCCTTGACACCCGCAAATGCTATACAATCTCCCGGGAATCGAGGATTTTGTATTTAGAGCGAGAGTCCAATAGTCATTTCTGGTAGAGACAGGTGCATGTCGCGCGTCCTGATTGCATCCCGGGGGGGGGGGGGGGGGGGGGGGGGGGGGGGGGGATGTATGTGCTGGTTGAGGGGGAACAATTCACGATGCATGGGTTCCAGATCTACTTTTCAGCAAGATAGCTAGAGATACCTGAAGCTGAGTTGAATCACGGTAGTTTGTTTGCCAAGCTGTGGTGCTAACGTTACCCACCTAAGTCGATCCCTTTTGCTTCGACAACAGAAGAGGAAACAACTAACTTCAACATCATTTCAAATCATGACGAAAACAGTGTTGTGTAGACACAATAGATTATTTTAACATTTTTATTTCAAGTCTCCACCTTCGATGTTTCAGTGAGTGCTGTTGGCAGTATTGTGTCTTTGCTCCGCAGCTTCACTCGTTGTAAACCAACCAATCAGCGCGCAGCTTGTCTAAATATTCATGAGCATACCATGAAAACCTCTCGTTTTTCCCAGGGCTATTTCACAGGGCGCATAGAACAGCACCCGGGCCATTTTCGTCCCAACCAATGTTACATATCCTATTCGCAGACCTTAAGGAACAGTGTGAAATAGCCTATAAAATCAGTAAATGACCCCTTTAAGCCCCATTTTACCAAATTTGGTTGCAGTTCCACTGGGGGTGATCGCCGGCATGAGGCAATGTGCAAAATGAATTGGAGTCTATGGAGCTAGACGGCTAAATTTGTTTCTTTCGCCTGATATTCGCTGAGAAATCTCAGATTTTATTGTAGTTTTTGCAATTTCAACAGGGATTTTAGGTCCAAAGTTGAATGAACGAGTACTTATGTGTGATATGGGTGTAGCTCCAGAAGGTGTGACGGTAAGGCCACACCTAAGGCTTGTGTCAATATAACTGGGTGTGAGCTTGTAGGGTCACATCCGTACTTGAGGTGCACGCCGGCAGCATTGTTTGTCATGTGAGTTTGAGTCTTTTAAACGTGTCTAAACATTTTGTATGTGAGTCATCAAATGCATGCAAGACTGCGCAAGTAAATGTTGTATACTGGTGCATGGGTTTGTTTGTTGCCGGGGCTGATTGCAGCGAGTGTCGGGAAGCTGATTGTGTCTTCTTAATGGCGTTCTGTGTTTTGGGTATGTGTTTTGCCTATAATGATTTTAATTGTGTGGTTGCTATATGTGCTGTATTGTTGCCTTGTCTTATTTCAAATTGTTTGTTTCCTCGATGTGGTCTATGTCACTGTTTCCTGGAGCGGTTAAACGCTGTTGTTAAATACCCGATCTACTACTGAGCCTTGTAATAAAATCTATATTTTTATACAAATTCTCAGTGCCTCTTTAGTGAGGGAAACCTGGGTGTACTGGGCATTACATATGTCATATACGTCATTGTTGCCCATAACATGGTAGCATTCTGCTAATGAATGCTGATTGTATGACGTCATTGACATTTTAAAAGGCTTTTTAGAACAAAAAAACTACTTTAAAAAATCTAACACCCAGCAATGTGTATTTTCTTTGCCTCCTCTTTCGAATGCAACATTCAATTACTAAACAAATTATATCCTGAGAAAAGTTGATTTTGAGGGGTATAGCTCCATAGACCTAGCCTGGCTGCCAGCCCAACTTCTCCCCGCCCACAAAAAAATTTGGTCGGGAAGTTGGGTCTGGAGGGTCTCGCATTGGGGAACAACTACAGAAAACCAGAATCTGGGCGTACCAATGAAATTGCCGGGCGGGCTTTATACGATGATGGACAGATGATCAACAGTAACGTAATCAACAACGTCACGAAAGAGCGCTTGGGTTGAATTTGTTTTCAACAAACAACATATTACGTTGCTCTGATTGGTTGTAGGTCTATCCAATTGAGCGAAGAGGCATTTGTTTTACGAGTTTAGTTGAAACACGCCCCGTAGTCACAGCCCAACGGAGAGTTTTCATACTCATATTCTGACTAGAATTATGAGTATGACAACGTCAGGCTACCATAGACCTCCATTCATTCTGCACTCACTGGTGAGCGCCCTCATATGGAACCAGAGTAGAACTGTAACCAGTTCAGAAGCCGGAAGTTTCCCGAGAGTGGCAGTTCTCCCCATATTAGACATTCTCTGGTGCAGCTCAGTCAACTCAACATGGCCGAGAGTTGATAGCGAAACTGTTGAAATAACCAATGTTTAAATACTTATCCAAACCACGTCAATCGCGTCACTGCACTCCGTTGGAGTGGACACCTGCAAAATATGAACTCTGCAGAGTGCCCGGTTCTCGAGATAAGCCCTAAAATCCCATTCCCAACTACAGATACAGTGAGGGGAAAAAATATTTGATCCCCTGCTGGTTTTGTGAGTTTGGCCACAGACAAAAAAAATCAGTCTATAATTTTAATGGAAGGTTTATTTGAACAGTGAGAGACAGACTAACAACAACAAAATCCAGGAAAACGTTTTTATACATTGATGCATTTTAATGAGTGAAATAAGTATTTGACCCCCTCTCAATCAGAAATATTTCTGCCTGTTTTATACAGGGGCCTGTTTCATAAAGGCAGCTCAAAAAAGCTAGACTCAAAGTCCCAAACCAGACTTGAATAAGTTGAATTAGTCAAGCGGGGCTAAAGCGGTTCCATAAAGGACAATTTCAGCTCACTCAGTCCTACTAATTCAAGTCATATTTAAGTAGTCAAGCTAATTGCGCGTGCACCCTATTCCTAAACAGCCTGAGAGGTAAAACATGGATCATATAATTCACGACGGCAAAAGCAATGCACACGGCCACTTGACTTCTTCCCTTTAAGCCGTGTACTATGACTCTTCACCGCTTCATCAAAATAAAATGACTTGCCATGATTGACGTGAACGATAGGCTACGTAGGTCAAGTACGGTGGCCCTGAAGTGCAAAACACACCCCCTAATATGAGTACATGCCCAAATGAAAACACTCCCCCCGAATACGAGTCAACTCCCCCCAAATCGGATGACTTGTTCACCTCCCCCCAATACAAAAACACGCTCCCCCAAATGGAAAACGACATTTCATTAACTCAAAAACACATTACATTAACTCTGAATGGAAAGGGTAGGTACTACACTTCAGCACTGATTGGATGCAGTAGGCTAACTAACAAGATAAGAAATTGAGCGACAGAAGTACAAAATGCCATAGCCTGACAGAGTTACGTGCACCAGGACATTTATTTGGGTATCGAAGCATGTAGCATAGGCTACTAATGCAACAGCATAAATTGCGTCTTAAACGTAAACATCGATAGCCAAACAACTTGTCCACGTAACTCTGTCATTATCATGAACTTGATCATTTTGGTTGAAAGGAAAGAGGAAACATTTGTGTCAACAATTCAGAGTCATGACACTACTCTTTATTTTAATCAGGGTCATTCCTATGAAATCATTTTAGATATGCTGTTAACGTTTCACAATTTTAAAATAAGTACTATGCGCAAGCTAAAAACACAGTTGAAGGGAGCAGGGCTTTTCAGAAGAAAAAACTAACAGTCCACTACTAGAACAAAATGCCACAATGACAGAGCAACGTGGACCAGGATAGTTGTTTGGCTATTGATTTTTACATTTAACACGCAATACTTTCGCATAACTATCCTACTATTTGCTACATTCTTTGATAGCCAAACAAATGTCCTGGTGCACGTAGCCTAACTCTGTCGGGCATTTGCATTTTGTACTTCTGTCGATCAATTTCTTATCTTGTTAGTTAGCCTACTGCATCCAATCAGCACTGCAGTGTAGTACCTACCCTTTCCGTTCAGAGTTAATGTAATGTGTTTTTTAGTTAATGTAATGTCGGTTTCCATTTGGGGGAGTGTGTTTTTGTATTGAGGGAGGTGAACAAGTCATCCGATTTTGGCGGGGAGTTGACTCGTATTCGGGGGGAGTGTTTTCATTTTGGGGATATACTCATATTAGGAGGTGTGTTTTGCACTTCAAGGCCACCGTAGTCAAGGTCCTTTTTTAGACCTTTACTTCATTGATTAAAAAACAGACACCCTCTAAACACATCTAAATTGACTTTTTTGACATTGTTTTAACTAAATACCCTACTATTAATCAATACATTACCCATTAGCCTAACTTTTTTAAATGGTTGTTGTCGAGAAAATGGAGGATAGATGTAGCCTATGGATTTAGATTCGTTTTGCAATTGTTACTGTTAACAACTATATAGTTATGATAATTATACTCGTATAATTTAGATTGAGATAGGCCTATGCCTGATGCCTAAACATTTGAAATCACAAACTACCATATACATTTTGTAATTTAGCAGACACTCTTATCCAGAGCAACTTACAGTAAGTGCTATAGGCTATTTAAGTTGATTTTCTATCAATGTTGAACATATTGAACTGATGATAATAAGAAAATGAGGATGTCATCGGACAGAGGACAGAGGATGACAGAGGAATGACAGAGGATGTCAACTTACAGTAAGTGCTATAGGCTATTTAAGTTGATTTTCTATCAATGTTGAACATATTGAACTGATGATAATAAGAAAATGAGGATGTCATCGTTTTCCCGTTGGGTCAGTGTTACAGGAACTTCTGGTTAAACAAGAACACGCTTTAAGCCTGACAATTAGCCTTACCCTGACCAGGTTAGTTTCAAAGCATAAGTTACCATAGTAATTGAGTTTGAACTACATTGAGCTTTATGGAACCGAATGAACTAGAAATGAGTCCGACTATCTGACATAAGTCTGTTTTATTCGGTAATCTTGCTTTATGGAACAGGCCCCAGGTGAGATTAGGAGCACACTCTTAAAGGGAGTGCTCCTAATCTCAGTTTGTTAACTGTATAAAAGACACCTGTCCACAGAAGCAATCAATCAGATTCCAAACTCTCCACCATGGCTAAGACCAAAGAGCTGTCCAAAAATGTCAGGGACCCGATTGTAGACCTACACAAGCCTGGCATGGGCTACAAGACCATCACCAAGCAGCTTGGTGAGAAGGTGAGAACCGGAAACACAAAAGAAATGTCAATATCCCTTGGTCTGGGGCTCCATGCAAGATCTCACTTTGTGGAGTTGCAATGATCATGAGAACGGTGAGGAATCAGCCCAGAACTACACAGGAGGATCTTGTCAATGATCTCAAGGCAGCTGTGTCAGAAATATTAATCTATCAAGCATTGCACAGTCAGTCGGTGAACAAGTTTAAGAAAGCTTTATTGCTTGTGGCCGGCCCACAAGGAGACAAAAACATCACACGCCATTGTGCTACAAAGTTTGTCTGGTTCACAAGTCTTCAAGTAAGACTATATATTGGTGAGAAGTCTCCTCCCCTGCATATCAGCTGTCAATATGATCGATCCCAGAAACAGAGTGCGCGTGCACGTGGAAACTTACAGAGTTCTCTGACCCTAGGCTTGACCATATGATTCACTCAGCACAGATAAGGTTAACACATTTATTGCACCTCTAGCATACTAATGGTCAACCTAGGTCAGTTTGTCTGCGTAAGCCTCGTGTCATCTATAGATCATGTGGGGAGAGGGTTCTCTGCTGGCAAGGAATGCTGAACACAGAATCATTCTTATTACAGGATAACAGTTACATCTTCAATTTTTCCAACATATCCCTCCTGTTTATCCTGAATAAAAGGTGTTATTCCAAAACCACGCCTACACACAGCCAATAAAATCAAAAATACATAAAATCAAAACAATTCATAAAAATAAAACATACGTAATATTCAATAAGACTATACAGCATTATAGTCTAGTGGTGTGAATGCTTGGACATGACGGAAGCCCATGGTATTGGGTAAAACCCGTCATCACGAAGCAGAATGGTCATTTGATGTCTGATGCGTTGGACCTCATCTCAGATCTCCTTCACACAAATTCAAATAGAAACAAAGATTGTAACAAAGAAATCGATACAGAAATTATCAGGATATAAAAACATGCCTACTTGTTGTCAACATGGTCATCTCTAAAACCATCAAACATTCAGTAGACTGTCAGTCAGGTTTTTCTAAGACAGGCCCTGATTGTGCTCTTCCTCTCCAGTTTAGGTGATAAGCATTTCTCTCAGATCAGGGAGGGATTCAACCAAACAAAAACCTGTTTAACCCTTAAGTCACCCCAGATTTTGTCTCCAGGTGTACTCCCCCGGTCAAACTTATCTCCATTTTATAGATTGCAAAATAAGCTCACCCTTCCCCGAATCTGATCTCCTACAGAGCGGCCAGGACTTTTGGTCAACAGACATTTCTCTCCAGCCTGCTGCTAACTCTTTTACAACCTCTGCATGATAAGACACATCACTTTGGCACAAATCCTGAAATCTCATTACATGCTCAATTTCGGTTTCTTTTAAAATGAATATCAACTTTCTGTAGTACAAATAGGTTTCTCAAAAACAAAACATTAACTTTAATGCAACTCCCAAATAATACTTCATAAAGTCACAAATGAAACAGTTTTGTTATCTCCTCTTCCGACAGTCTATCACTGTTCTCAAAACATTCAAACTTCTGCCCTGGAACATAACAAATCAGCTGGAACATCTTTACGTAACTGGTAGAACGTATCATGATAGGAGTGTTTGTACCTAAAGTTTATTCCACAGAAAACATTGTTTATTTATCTCAAGATTAAAACTTCACTTCTGAATCTCTTTACCATTTGCATTGTTATCAATTAAATAGTTAAATCATTATATCCGTAGTCATAGCACCATTTAGAATTGTTCATACGTTTGTCCACAAACATACAAAAACAGAAACGCAATGTCATCCCCATGACAATTCCCCTTGTTTCTCAAAGTCCAATTTGCTGAAACTGATGCCATGATTGTGTGCATGGTGATTGTGTAATCTTCTCATAGAAAATGTAGTCTAGTTGATCAAAACAGCAACCTCAACGCACTGTACTATAGGCAACCTCAACGCACTGTACTATAGGCACAGCACAGAGTTTTCCTTAATTTGACGTCAAACAAAATGCACGCTTGACTAACGTGTACCATGCCATTTCCTCTGACACTAGCCAGGAATGACCCCGTTCACCTCGGCTCATTTTCCAGGATTTAACGTGTAAAATCGGTCCCCACAATCCAGTCTCCTTAGGTCAGGGGACCTCTCACTGGATTGAGACAGCATCTCTCTCCTGTCTGCGAATTTCAGAAGAAGTAGACTACACAGCAATTAAAATTACATTCTCACAGAGGTCAGTTGAAAGCAACTGACTCGTCGTTGGCCCATTCCTTAAACATTACATTTCTTTAGCTCAACAAAGTTCATGCATATCTTGTTCTCACTCAAATCGGGGTATGCTAAAAAAGTTTTTTCTTAAAGTTTTTCTTGAATAGTTTGTAAATCCATATGCTGTAGACACTCTTTCGTTATCACTCCCTCCTGTTGAGACATGATTAATCTCATGGCTCAATATTGTAGCATAACGAAATAGATTCTTTAGTATCACAAGTTCCTCCTGTGAATTTACATAACCCCTCATTTTGGTGACACTCCTTGCATATCTCTCAAGACAGTGTCATCCGCATTTCCTAATGTTAAGACATCTTGTATGGCTGCCTCTTTTGCTGCCACATCTGCTTTAGCATTCCCAGAAAAATAAAATCAATGTTATCAGTATGAACTTCTAGTTGAGCAAACAAATTCTTCACAATCGCTATCTTTCCTTTTAGATAGTCACTGATGTTAAAACATTGCATCTTTTAACCATAGGGAACAGCAAAGTAAACATTATCCATTCCAACCACTAATTTTCAGTTATTAAATCCAGTTCTCAATACTAGTTCGTTTTGCTCATCTCAGCGGTGTTGTCTTTATCTCTCCTATTGTTTCTACTAGTGGCATCATACAGGAGCAATCACCTTTTCAAACCATAGTATAGGGAAGACTATTATGAATGTTAGCAACAGTAAGCTACAAATGGTACCACGAAGGTCACAATACTACGGATGAGGAAATAGGTCACCCATCCTTTCTTCCTTTCCCTGCATACTGTCTCCTATCTTTTTAGCCTATTTAGTCTACACCCTATGTCTCTGTTGGCCGTTGATTTCTTCACTGAGTTTGAGACGCGCCGTTCTTTAAGAGAATGACTCCCCTTTGTAGTCAGACTTGTGCCTCAAGACTATGGTGTGTAACTAATCTGTCCCTGTATCAATGTCCCTTACTTACAATGTGATAAATGCATCCAAAACGTCCTCTCTGCTATTTTGACTGCAGTGAGTGTGGTG